>NW_024716386.1:0-80446 GCF_018991925.1 Homarus americanus | reverse complement strand
ACACCATAAAACTACCGTCGCGTCTCTGAACCGCCTCTGTTATCCACATGTCTATTCACATCTACAACACATCCACACAACTACATATCAGCCACACCTACCATCACAATACACCAACCGCATCCATTAACCTCGCCCATCAACCACACACACATCCACCACACCCACACCCAGCAATCATCACTCAAAATAAGAGACCTCCTCAAATGCATTACAGTGAAAGTCCTCCCCAGGTGTTTTCAGGTAGACTCGGTGTTCACTACGAGGCGTCTTATTAAACCCACACATTTATAGGTTGGGATATAGGTACTCTCGGAAACCATATTCTCTAGCCCACCTGGGTCGGTGCTGGAGGTTAGTACAGTGTCCTATCTGGACGGGGGCCCACTCTTACTATCACGAGGCATCACAGGCACAAACACTTACAGTCATAGTACGGCTGTATTGATGACATTACGTATAAATATTGTATATAGCATTTTATACTTTGCATTATCTTCATTATATATGAACACGAAGAAAAAATTCCATAGCTTGTAGTTACGAAAGTATGAATGGAAATAAACACTTCCAAACCACCCAGTGAGTCCACACAATGTTAACAGCGCTTGTGTACGTGTGCCTGACCACGATGCTTCCACCACACCCCATCATTCGCGTAACTATATGAAAAATCGTGTTTAATTTAACTACATATTTCAAAAACCTTAAATTACATGTGGATCAGTCACTCCTCATTTGACACACTTATAGTGTTATACTTTGACCATCCCACCTGGGCACATGGAGGCCCACAGTAACTCTCACGGGGCAACATACGCACGAACACACAAGTTATGATATGAACCCTTCCAGGCTTCACTATCATTATCATATTATGTTCATCGGGCTCTGTATCTTGGTAACTAGTCATAGTATCAATACATGACAGTGTTATTAGTATAATATTGAAACTTTTTCCTACAGTTATTGTTGTAAATCATGGACAGGAAGGATACATAAATTGTAACATCAAGTGTATGGTTCGCTCAAAGCCACCCCAAGTCAGACAACGTGTCACACAAAGTTGCACTGTGTGTGTGTGTGTGTTCTGTAACATTAAGCTTCATCCTTAGTAGGTAAGATGTTTCATAAAGAGGTTTCTCCCATTCGTCATTGTGAGCATCGTCCCAGAGCACATTGTTTCCATCAAAACCATGGTTCATCATTATTTCCCTTCTACCGTATAACTATATCCATATGGCTAAGTGCTTGCTTTTCATTTCTTTATTTACCAAATAATGTGGATCAGTTACTCGTTATTTAACACATACATGCACTTAGAGCATCAAGATTGTTTTGTAGGCATGACTATTGGTTAATTGAAACCCCAAAAATGTGGTTTTACGTCAGTTCACATAAATATGCTTACAAAATCTTTGCATTAATGTGCATATAACTCTTGGGAACCTGTCCAGACATTAAATATATGTTATATACTACAATAATCACATACATATGTATACAATGTTTATGCATATTAAATGTGAAAAACATTTTTGGGTTTTCATTTAACCAATAGTCATGCCTACAAAACAATCTTGATGCTCTTAGTGCATGTATGGTAAATAAAGAAATGTAAAGCAAGCACTTAGCCATTTGGATATACTTATACGGAAGAAGGGAAATAATGATGAACCATGGTTTTGATGGAAACAATGTGCTCTGGGACGATGCCAACAATGACGAATGGGAGAAACCTCTTTATGAAACATCTTACCTACTAAGGATGAAGCTTAATGTTACGGAACACACACACACACACACACACACACACACACACAGTGCAAGTTTGTGTGACGCGTTGTCTGACTTGGGGTGGCTTTGAGCGAACCATACACTTAATATAACAATTTATGTGTCCTTCCTGTCCATGATTTACAACAATAAATGTAGGTAAAAAGTTACAATATTATACTAACAACACTGTCATGTATTGATACTATGACTAGTTACCAAGATACAGAGCACGATGAACATAACATGATAATGATAGTGAAGCCTGGGAGGGTTCATATCATAGCTTGTGTGTTCGTGCGTATATTGCCCCGTGAGAGTTACCGTGGGCCTCCATGTGCCCAGGTGGGATGGTCAAAGTATAACACTACAAGTGTGTCAAATGAGGAGTGACTGATCCACATGTAATTTAAGGTTTTTGAAATATGTAGTTATATTAAACACGATTTTTCCATATAGTTACGCGAATGATGGGGTGTGGTGGAAGCATCGTGGTCAGGCACACGTACACAAGCGCTGTTAACATTGTGTGGACTCACTGGGTGGTTTGGAAGTGTTTATTTCCATTCATACTTTTGTAACTACAACCTATGGTAATTTTTCTTTGTGTTCATATATAATGAAGATAATGCAGAGTATAAAACGCCATATACAATATTTATACATAATTTCATCTATACAGCCGTGCTATGATTGCGTGTGTTCGTGTGTGTGTTGCCTCGTGATAGTTAAAGTGGGCCCCCGTCCAGAAAGGACTGTGCTAACCTCCAGCACCGACCCAGGTGGGCTAGAGATTATGGTTTCCGAGAGTACATCTGCTTCGAGGATTACAAAAAAAACGCTTTTGATAAGGAAAAGCACAATAAATTTACAGGCATTAATGAAGGGGATATTAGAATTTTAAAGAATCTTTACTGTTAGTAAATAATGAGCTAACTAATTAGTTCACAGTTAGACAAGTAGTAAGTATTCTATCTCCAACATTGTATAATATATACTTAGAATTCTTAATGTGAGAAATTAACAGGGATATTGAAGGACTAAAAGTTAATATTATAGTAATCCCAAATATCGCTATGCAGATGATATTGCTCTCATCGTGGAGAGTGAAGAAACATTACAAAAGTTCGTTAATAGATTAGTGGAAAAAAGTGAAAAATACGGTTTAAGAGTTTATGTTGTAAATACGAAAGTATTGATCGTTTCCAAATAAAACAAAAATTATGGTAGGCAACATGGAATTTAAATTAGTGATTTTTTGTGAATTTGAGAAGTAAATTAGATGTGATGGTAGATGTACGGAAGAAATTAAAACAAGAATGGGGCATGCAAAAACAGCATTAACTTCACTCTGAGAAAAAAAAAGGCTGCTGAAAACTTTATACAGGGAAGAAGCGAGGACACTTTCAGCAGACACCAGAATGGGGTTGGGGACTTTTGAAATGTGGTGTTATAGGCGAATGCTGAGAATAAGTTACAATGACAGGAAAACAAATGAAAAAGTACTAATATTAGTAAAAACTTCCAGAGAAATACTTGAAATATACAGAGAAAAAAATACTTTGGACATATAATTTGGATGAGGGGCTAATAAGAGAAATGCTAATTAATGGGTAAATTTAAAGGTATAAGGGCCAGGGTAAGGTAGGGACTGGGCTGGATGAATTAAATTAAAAAACCGAGTCCCCAGAAAGATACAAAACCTTGGAGAATTGGTAAAAACAGCCCTAGATCGATTAGAATTGAGGATCATGGTCGCCAACCCTCAGATATGAGGAAGGTACTCTGGTTGATCGAGCCATGGCCCGACACGACATGGGTAGCCAGGGGCATATCATTACAGAAACACCAAAATAAGTTCATGCAACATTTCTTCCATGATCGAAACCCCCTAAAAGCAAAAGAGTGGTTCAAGGAATATACAGTATGGACGAAAATGAAAGCAAAATATCCTCTTGAGTCAATGAAGCCGATTTAAGGCAAACTGACGACCAAATATTTCTTCCAGCTTATTTCTACAATTTCATTTATTTGAAACGCGCAAGACAAACCATGCGGCGAGTTAGTTGGCGAAGCTAGACATTGACAGAGGAAGACAATGAAGATGCTCGAAAGTGACGATGCTAGAGTGACGAGGTTAGACAGGTGATGAAGCTAAACAAGTGATGAGGCTAGACAAGTGATGCAGCTTGACAGGTGATGCAGCTTGACAGGTGATGCAGCTAGACAGTTGATGAGGCTGGACAAGTGAAAAGCTTAGGCAGTTGACCAGGCTAGACAGGTGAAAAAGCTAGACAGTTGACGAGGCTGAACAAGTGACAAGGCTAGAAAGGTGACGAGACTAGACAGGTGATGCAGCTAGACAGGTGACGAGGCTAGACAGCTGGAGAAGCTAAAAATAATAAATAATAATAATATACGGTTTATTAATAGAGTTGCAGCCGGTGGCTGTAAATATACAAACTTACATTTGATTTAGACATAATAATATGCGTTGAATACATTTACAGGGTTGTACAGTACATAAATCAGGAGTTGTTTATTATTTTAACAATAGATGGGATGGGTCTATTCTTATATCTATCAGTGCGGGCTCTTATGGGCTGAATTTTGTTGTAATGGCGGACTGCGCGAGGTGGGCGGGAGGTGGCAATGACGAGGATGGTGCAGTAGTCCACTGCCAAACCTTGCTAGTGCTTGGTGGTGGAGGTCACTGAGGGATGGCATTTCCAAGGTGGAGAGAGCGTTGATGTAGCCGGAGTAGTCTGTGCCGAGCATGATTCTGCAGGCCCTTTTCTGTACCTTCTCTAGCCGACGTTGTTGGGTGGAGTTGAGAGAAGACGACCAGGCTGGTGACGCATATCTTAGTTTGGGGAGAATAAAGGCGTTGTAGATGGTCCTCAGCTCTGGCATGGGTGTCACAAGTGACCTAAGTCGTCGTAGCATGTAGAGTTGGTACGAGGCTGCTTTGATTGTGTTGTTTACATGGGCCTTCCAGTCCAGTTTGTGGTCTATGGTAACACCCATAGACAGTTGAAGAGGCTGAACAAGTGACGAGGTTACACAGGTAACGAGCCTAGACAGGTGAAGAGGCTAGACAGGTGACGAGGCTAGACAGGTGAAGAGGCTAGACAGGTGACGAGGCTAGACAGGTGACGAGGCTAGACAGGTGACGAGGCTAGACAGGTGAAGAAGCTAGACAGGTGACGAGTTTGAACAAGTGATGAGGTTAGACAGATGTAGAAGCTAGAGAGTTGACGCGGCTGGACAGGTGAAGAAACTAGACAGTTGGCAAGGCTGAACAAGTAGCATGGCCAGACAGGTGACGAGGCCAGACAGGTAAATAACTAGACAGTTGGCGAGGATGGACAAGTGACAAGGCTAGACAGGTGACGAGGCTAGACAGTTGAAGAAGCTAAACTTTTGACGAGGCTTAACAAGTGACAAGGCTAGACAGGTGACGAGGCTAGAAAGTTGAAGAAGCTAAACAGTTGACGAGGCTTAACAAGTAACATGGCTGGACGGGTGACGAAACTAATAAAAGTAATGATGCTAGACAGTTAACGAGTCTAAACAGGTGACGAGGAGGACTAGTGACGAGAGGGATCAAATAAATGAAGAAGCAGGACAGGTGACGAGGAAGATTGGGGATAAAAGGGATAAATGACGAGGCAGGACAGGTGACGAGGAAGGAGAGATGACGAAGCACGACAGGTCATTTGGAAAGGTAAGTGACGTGGTAGGACAGGTAAGGACGACTCAGGCCACTGCTCCGTCTCCTTTAAGTGTCGGTCCCCGGCGTCCGCCAGCCATTGATCTATTGCCGCTCCCCACCCCATCCCAGCCGCCCCTCTCTTCTCCACACTACCCCTCCCTGTTGTCCCTCATCCCTCCGCGCCGCCCCTCCCAGTTGCCCCTTGTCCCTACCTGCCGTTTCACATCCCTGCCTCTCGTCCCCCGCCCTTCCCAGTTGTTTCTCACCCCTACCTGTCGCTCCCTGCCCCTTCCTGTTGTTTCTCACCCTTACCTGTCGCCCCCTGCCCCTCCCTGTTGTTCCACAGCCCTACCTGTCTCCCCCTGCCCCTCCCAGTTGTTTCTCACCCCTACCTGTCGCCCCCCTACCTGTCGCCCCTATCCCCTCCCAGTTGTTTCTCACCCTACATGTCGCCCCCCCGTCCCTGCTGTTTCTCACACCCTAGCTGTCGTCCCCTGCCCCTCCCTGTTGTTTTCACCCCTACCTGTCGCCCCCCTGCCCTCTCTGTTGTTTCTCACCCCTACCTGTCGCCCCCTGTTGTTTTTCACCCCTACCTGTCGCCCCTGACCCTCCCTGTTGTTTCTCACCCCTACCTGTCGCCCCCTGCCCCTCCCTGTTGTTTCTCACCCCTACCTGTCGCCACCGTTCCCCTCTCTGTTGTTTCACACTCTTACCTGACGCTCCCAGTTCCTCCTTATCGCTCCCAACCCCTCCCAGTCGCTTCCAGCCCCTCCCTGTTCCTACACACCTGTACCTGTCGCCTCCAACCCCTCCTTGTTGTTGACACGCCCTACCTGTCACCCCCTGCCCCTCCCTGCTTTTCTACACCCCTACCTGTTGCCTCCAGCCCCTCCCTGCTGCTTTCCACCCCAACCAGTTGCCTCCTGCCCTTGCCTGTTGCTCTACACCCCAACCTGTTGCCCCATTGCCCCTCGCTGTTGCTCTCCTCCCCTACTTGCCTTCATGATTACTCTCCCTTATTCTCTGATCCTCTCCGTCCCTCTCAAGCTTCCGATCCCATATGGCTGCCGCTCATATCCCTTTTTATTTATCCTTTAAATTGTCCCGCTTTCAACTTCTTCCACCCCCACTCCATTACCCTACCCTCCCAAGCCCACTCCATCACCCTACCCTTCCACCCCCACTCCATCATCCTACCCTCCCGAGCCTACTCCATCACCCTACCCTTCCACGCCCCTCCATCACCCAACCTTCCCAAGCCCCTCCATCACCCCCTACCCTTCCACGCCATCACCCTACCCTCCACGCCTACTCCATCACCCTACCCTCCCAAGCCCACTCCATCACCCTACCCTTCCACGCCCACTCCATCACCCAACCCTTCCCATGCCCACTCAATCACCCTACCCTCCCACGCCCCACCCATCACCCTACCCAACCATGCCCACTACATCACCCTTCCACCCTCCATCACCACACACCCACTCCATCACCCAACCCTCCCACGCCCACTCAATCACCCAACCCTCCCACGCCATCACCCTACACCTCCCACGCCCACTCCATCATCATACCCTCCCACGCCCACTCCATCACCTTACCCTCCCACGCCCACTCCATCACCTCAAGGGTTTCTCGTTTTTCCTCCTCCATGGCTAACTCATGTGCTCTCTTTTCCTCATATAACCTTAACTCATGTTGCACCTCCAGCTTACGTAATTCTAAACTATTCCCAGTGTCCACTCTAGTTCCAGTGTCAAATACACCGAATTGAATCCTCCGAAATAATTTCTTCCCGCACCAGCTCTGTAAGCACAGCATTTTGTATACCTGACTTATGCTGACGCTTTTGGACGTTAATTCCATAATAGCTAGCAATGCTAAACCAGTCTGTTTAACGTAACTGATCAGGGCAAAGAGTCTCTAGTGAGTGATCATTAACGAATTCTTCCAGGGAAAACATGATGACTGACCAAATCAAGTGACAAGTCATTAGGTTACACACAAAAAATCACAGTAGCAAAACAACAGAACACTAAATTAATATCAGTCACAGTCATTACACATTACACAGCAATGTCATATTATAATGGTGTTTGTTTCCAGCTTGTAACTTGACAAATTACCCTTAGGATCCCGATCAGACCCCCGTTATTTGTTACGACCTTAGAGTAGATCGTTACATAAATGCAAATCACTGAAATCTTTCAAATATATCAGTGTAGATCGTTACATAAATGCAAATCACTGAAATCTTTCAAATATATCCCTTATCCGAAATCCTTGGGGCCAGAGGCATTTCGGATTTCAGAATTTTTCCGTTTTCAGAATGGTTAGGTTTTTTTTTAATGTGCATTAGCCCACCCGAGCATAGATCACTGACCCACATCGGGGCCCTGGGGGAACTATAATAAAAATTATAATAATAATAATAATAATAGTAATAATTCATAGTTCTAGGTCGTGTTTCTCATTTTTTATAATTTTTTCATTCTTGTATTTATTATTATTATTATTATTATTATTATTATTATTATTATTTTATTATTACAGTATTATTGTTATTGTTATTATTATTAATTTTATTATTATATTTTATTATTATTATTGTTATCATTATAATTTTATTTTAGTGTATTTTTATTAAAAATTATATTTACTCTGAATAATTATTATTATTGTATTTATTATTACTATTTCATCCCCCAATTTCCCAGGCCCTGATGTGGGTCAGTGATCTATGCCTGCAATAATCCTGTTTAAAAAAATAAAAAAAATAAAAAATAAATAAATAAATAAATTGTCTCTACAAAAAACTTTTCGGTTTTCAGAGCTTGGTTTTCGGATAAAGGTTGTCAACCTGTATATTATTATTCCCAAGTTCCCCTAACAAAGGTCAAGTAAACAGGTCAAAACCTAAACAAGTCAATAAATATATGAACATTTAATAACTTAATCCCATCACCACATGTGCACACGAAATAAAATAAATAGCAATAATAATAAGATGTTTGGAAGTGACTGTGTAAGGACTGAAGGTGCAACAAAATCACTCAAAATCAATATCAAGCAATAACAAATCTCAATAGTCAAATGCCAACTCCCAAAACACCAGAGAGAGAGTATACTACTTAAGTTAAGACAGCTATGCCTAGACTGACTACAGTGTACCAGCCTGCCACCCATATCAAGCTATGTACCGCCAAATACTGACGTATCATAGCCGGATTGACCAAATCATAAACTTGCTCTAAATGACCCTACTGACATTAGTTCCACTATCTTACCTACATACAAACGTATTACACTCAATATCACATGAGAGACAACTGTTTCATTAATAAATACACAAAGTGATAATGTAATAAAAAATTAATACTGGGGCTCAGCTATGGGCGAGTATTGAACGAAGCTATCCAAGGCACACACCATCCAAACCAAGGTATTCTATACTCAGAACAAAAACTTATGGCGGACACTCGTAACAATTAGTAACTTAAATTTCGTATTTTAACAAGTCCAAATATGCCAGGTAACCTGAACCAGGGCGATTTTAATATACAGTACTGGTCATAGCCATTCTATATTTTGTCTACAAGCATGGTAAAATCAAGTGAAAATACATTGGCCTTTGTATGTCCATGATTCCAACAAAAATGAAAAATGCCTTCCAAAACAAAAGAAATTGATGGTATTACCGTTTAGGTCATCCAGCAAATTTTAGGATTTTAAGCTGACCGATTTTTACCAGTTGGGTTAGGTTAGGTTAACATTTTGATGTAGAACATTAACATTTTAAAGGGCTATATATATTTTGTTATGAATTATTTAAAAATGATCACAGTTTTGGAATCACCATACAAATCTACATTAAAAAACAGTTTTTTCTTTAAATTTTTGAGTGTTGTATATGAAACCGAAAAATCTGAGTTTCCATCAGACATTAATTTTTTTGGATTATTTTAACAGACAAAATTACCCATAATATGTAGGTGTTGAAAACTAATAAACATTAACCCTCATAAACAAAGATGTTTCAGAATTCGCAAATTTAACTTACACAATATTAATGCCTTAATTTTCACTTACAGGTGGAGATACAGCTGACTATTCACCTTTCACCGAAACTGAAGAAATAATTCTTGTTGTCATGGATGATGTGGAATTTTTCCAGTTACTGGGAAGATTCTGGAAATTGCCACCTACCCTAACCTCGGAATTGGTTCCCAGACCCGGAACAGAAAAATTTGGACACTTTCCATAAAATCCCAGAATTATTCATTATTTTATCTTCGGATTTTGCTCACAGACCGGAACAAATGCAGTTTTTGGAATTTTCAGAAAATACACCTTGGAGAAATCCGAGCCAATTTCAATCCCGGGCCTTGGAAAGTTCCGGCTAACGGAGATGGACTTAAAGTTTCCAAGATCCCCGACCCTAACGCTCTTAAATTGCTTTGTACAGACGGTCTTAGCTAAGGCAGATGACTTAAGTGCACTAGTAGAAGGTTAATAGCACCAGCAGAGATTTAAGATATTGTAAATAAATTCTTTTAGTGTATTCATTGACATGCAAGTTCTGTTTTTCGTTTGTTATCATTAAGAGGTATGTAATATTGTGGATTGTTATATGAAATTTAATTTCATATATAACCAAATTGGCAATCTGTTTCATTCCTATCAGTTCAAAATAAATATATAGATATACAGAGAAATAATCATTTAACCATATGCATTTTCTTATTCATATGCTTTATTATCAATTTGGTGAAAAAAGATATAAAAGATATAGCTTATCTTTAAAAAAATATTTGACTGTAGTATTTACAGGTATATAAAGAAATATAATTTGACTGCAATACAAGGATACAATGAAAATTTGATTTATGTCTGGTTTGGTGAAGATGTCAAAATCTCATTTACAGATCTTAGGTAATATAAGAAAAGCCTAACAGAACTTACAGAAAATTTAGTAATTCTCAGCAGCACTGAAATGAACTACCCACACTCAATGTTGGTTGATTTGTTCTTGTAATGAAAGACAGGTAATGTTAAGCTGTGGGTGGAATGATGAATCACTGCTGATAACTCCCTTAACCTAATCTAAACAAAATATAAGGATTGTTTCTTTGATGTTACTTCAGAATTCATAAGCCACTTACATTGGTGCCAAAAAGGGGTATGTTTTTTCATTAAGTTTATGTGAAAATCCCTGCAATCTGATATTTTCCACTGACAATGAATTAATTCCTAATAGTGGCAGAAACAAAGTACAGTACTGCACTGTACTCTCGTAACATATATATATATATATATATATATATATATATATATATATATATATATATATATATATATATATATATATATATATATATATATATATATATATATATATTTATGTAGATCCACAATGAAAACGTGGATAAGATAATTTTATCTTCAGAGGCAACTGTTCTTGAAGATGTCTTGAATAAAGATTTGTTAAGGTGCCCGTTGTTTCCCCTTTTCCCGTGATTTATCAATACGATATATATATATATATATATATATATATATATATATATATATATATATATATATATATATATATATATATATATATACTTCATTTTTAGTCCATATAACACGCGGTTAAAACTGAGGCACAGAAAATATCGTGAATGATAATTATTAGTCTCTTTGGTTGCTATACCATTACTGTGACATTTATTTAGTATTTAAAAGTCTATCAAATTCTGTATATGACTCAGATGATGGTTTTGCTTACCTTATGTTATTCGGTCTCGAGTTATGTATTCTGTCTTGATTAGTGCTGGTAAACGTCTTCTCGTCACAAAACACGTCCCTAGGCCAGAATGCCAAATCCTCGCCCTCATATTGGAGAGCAAAGGCGAACCTGCCAGCCAGGCGTTGTTCTGTCAGCCGCTCCTTGGCAGGAATCCTATGATGTAGGCCCGCCTCGCGCAATTGTCTCCACACTGTCTCCATTGACACATTCAGGTGTAGGCTTTCTCGAACAGTGACGGCGTTTGTGAAGGGGTCTTCTCGGGAGCTCGTCGGATATTCTCGTCGCTCACAATTTCTTATATTTTCGGGATATTTAACAGTACCGCGAAAGCGACCCTTCCCACACCCTTCTCCCAACTGGTAGCTCACTAAATGACCGATTATAGGAACCACCAGTGGGGAAGGGGGTGTGGGCAGGCCCGCTTTGGGGGCACCGTTAGGTTATCCTAAGTTTAGCTCCTAACTGACCGTTGGGTAGAATTGGTCCCGGTTTGGGAATTTTATTCTGGCTAACGCCAGACCATTTTATTCAGTAAAAGTAACCCCTGGAGCACCTAAAGAGTTGAGGAATAGCTAATAAAATACGTTTAATAAGATGCCGAGAGCAATTATTGCATAGTTAGAATATTTTTCAGGGATATAAGTATCAGTATTGTCAGATCTTAACTATAATTGTATTCATGCTAACCCAGGTCTCTCAAAACTTCAGTTTCCCCGTGTCTCCTTATACACTTGACAACTGTTGTGAGGGAGACGGCAAGCCGCTGATCTATCACACTTGTCCAGAGACCAATGTTGTGAAGAGCAACGATCCGTGCTCGCTTAGATAATTCTGTCTATTGCCTGTTCATTTAATGAACATTCGATAGGGGGAATACCCAATCTAACATCAGGGTGGATACAACACCTCGGTCTACCCATAACTGGCTGACTGGAAACTGCTGACTAATGTTTTGACTGGCTGCCGACACCCTCCTCTCATCATTATTCAGTACTGTGTATATCATTATCATCATCATCGATCGTGTCCAGACTACTATATGACGTAGGATATAGACTCACACTTGCCCATTCACATCTCAGTGGGTTTTTATTAGGTCTTTAAAGGACAGCAGACTTTCTAACCAATGTTGTAAACCACCGACAGCTGCACTTGCTGCCTGCTCAAACTAGTTTCAATCTACGTCCACAGAGTGACCCACAATGACACCACTCTTACAATATGTAAGATTTATAACATAACTCTATTGTACAGTATAGTATGCGTTATCACTGATTGAATGTTGCAAGATTTTTTCTTCTTTTTTTAATTCTCTAACCTCAGTGTTTATATATATATATATATATATATATATATATATATATATATATATATATATATATATATATATATATATATATATATCATAAATCTTACATATTGTAACAGTGGTGTCATTGTGGGTCACTCTGGACGTAGATTGAAACTAGTTAGAGCAGGCAGCAAGTGCAGCTGTCAGTGGTTTACAGCGTTCAAGTAATATGAGTCAGATTCATGTGGGTAATGTCACTGTTCACTGCCATGCAGGACAGAGGTTCATACACAAAGAAAGAAAGAAATACATCATATTCATTAGCAGTATATATAGGTCAGTGGTTCACATACATTGGACGTTAGGGGGCAGTGAAATTTTGCTCAAAGTTGCACTCTTCAGGCATTGTTCCTTATACATACCTAAGACTCCATGCCAAATTTGAAGCTGATATGTCGAGGTTTAGTCTGCCGCATTTTCTACCGAAATTTTTTAATTTACCTACAGTACTAGCCAAACAGCCGCTGTGGCGGTGCAATGTTCTGTTCAGTGTTTATCAACTTTTTTCATATCTCTTATTTCATTTAAGTTGTCTTGTTGCAGATGAGTATGGTGCTATGTCTATATTGATTATCAGCCTTTTCTCATTTCATTTCTCAATGTTGTGTTACTGTACTGTAATGTAGGGGAGACCTGGGTAAGTTGGCGCACTTGAAATTATTCAAATAGTTACCGTTAAGCAGTTCACACCGCAGGGCCGATACTTGATTAGTGATTATGCTGGAGCTGCCATTGCTACTGCCACCTTAACTGACTATGGCATTATCACAAAGGATGACAAGAGTCAGGTTATTGGACCACATAAGCTGCGGGATGCGAGACAAAAATACCGATTTAAGAGGCAAGAAATTGAGGTGGCTAGTTTAGATAATTTGACGTCACTCTATTTTGATGGTAAGAAGACCGCCACTCGTGTGATGATAAAGAATGAGAAGACCGAGAAATGGAGTTCGAGGATGATGGTGAAAGATCATTATGTCATCATGGTTGAGCCTGGCAATGAATATCTCACACATGTGACTCCCAAGACTGGACACGGAAAGCAGATTGCCAAAACTATTCACGAGTTTCTGGTGGAGAAAAATCTAACCCAGCAGCCCATTGTGTGTGTTGGTTGTGATGGAACCAATGTAAATGTAGGATCAGAAAATGGAGTCATTCATCATCTTGAAATGTTACTTGGTCACCCGCTCCATTATTTCATATGTCAGCTTCACGGAAATGAGCTGCCTTTCCGCGCAGTTTTTTATCACTATGATGGTAAACCAAGTGGTCCTGAGCATTGGCGTGGTCCCATTGGAAAGCAGATCAAGGAGTCTTTGTCTGAGCTTCCAGTTGTCGCCTTCCAGCCAGTCAGTTTCCCTGATTTCCCTGTGTTTAATGATGAAGTGGAGAAAGATCTGTCCTGGGATCAGAAATACCTGTATAGGATTTGCAAAGGAGTTATCACAGGTGTTGTTGAAGATGACTTGGCTGCTATTGAGCCAGGTCCTCCCTGTGTGTCAAGGTGGAACACCTTATGGAGTAGAATCCTCAGGCTGTATGTAGCAACATCAAGACCCAGCCATGAGTTGAAAAGAATTGTCATTACAATAATAAAGTTCAGTGCTCCAATGTGGTTTTACATCAAGATACACCCTTACGTAACACACGGCTCAAGGAACGTATTCCAGTCCCTGCTATATATGAAACACCTGAATAGTGAGGAGGAGACGATAGTGAAGAAGGCTGTCCAGAGAAATGCATACTTCGCCCACACAGATCAACTTCTTCTTGGTATGTGTGCAGATGAGGACATGACTGTTAGAGAAAAAGCTGTCTCAATGATAAGAAAAATTAGAGAGGAGAATCAGCAAAAGGAAGAATGCACTGGCAGATCTGAAGAGGAGGAGGAAGATTCTGATGCTGCTGTTGACGAGAATTTGTTAAACTATACTGATGAGGAGGGTAAAGATGGAGATGGGAATGAGGATGTGCCTCCTGTAGTCAACATGAGAAAGGTGGTGACTCCGAAACTAAAGTGGCAAGCAAAAAACTATCATTCCATGATTAAATGGAGGAATGAACTCAAGACTGAGCCTCCTTACGTTGCTTCTCTGTCAAATCTACAGGTTAATGACATTCTTGAGACACCATTAGTGGTGCCCAAGTGGCCAAACAGCACTCAGGCGGTCGAGAGAGGCATAAAAGTGATGACTGAAGCTTGCACTGAAGTGACGGGATACGAATCGAGAGATGGATATATTAGGCAAAGATTATTGTCTAGGAAAATGATGCCAAGGTTCCGCACAAAAAAGAATTTCAATATGAACTTGTAATGATTTTCTATACGGTGTACCTGTAAAATAACATGTGAATTAAATCGATGTCACCCATGTAAAATTTATCATTATCCTGGAAAACATTAAATGACACCTAATTTTTGGTATACACTAAAAGTTGACAAAAAGTCGTTCGCGATGCGGCAGGGTAAGTATGCATGAAATGGCATGAAATTTTGCACAGGTGTTTGTTACAGCCATACAAACGATGCCTGAAAAGTGCAGCCTGCAACTCAAATAAAAGTGTTTTTTCCCTGCCCCCTATTGGACGTCATATTCTAATTGAAGACAAACCAGTGTGGCCTAGCAAATTTGGGATAAACAGCAAGAATGTCCTCAAACACCCCCGATTCAATGTTGTAATTACAAAGGTCAACCACGGAAAAATCAGAGAGGGAGACGGAGACAAAGAAACAACTATATAACGACACAATTCCTACAATATGTAATGGTCCGATCACAGCTGTCCGATCCGGCTCTTGAAGGCACCTAACCTAACCTAACCTAACCTAACCTAACGTCAGCGTTATATTTATGTTTATTATGCATTTATAAAAAATAAACGAATGAATAGATAAATAAGATACAAATTTATAATACACCATACACATTTTTGGAAAAAAAATTGAATTTTGTTTTTTAAAGACACCAGACTAAACGTGACGTAATCGACACAAGTCAGAAACAAGGATTTGGGGGGGGGGGGGGGGGGGGCAAAGAGTCACTCAACGAAAGAAATGCCATTTGCTGTTTACAATATTCATAGTCTTGGAATGACAATGATATTGCTAGATAATGGCTTGTAAAAGTATTAGGTATATGCTACAGTACTAATTCACACCATCAGACGGATGGTTCGTAAGATTAATTACCATCACCTTCAATTGAACAACGATCATTATTAAATACAGACGCAGACTGACACACACACACACACACACACTAGACATGCGCGCACGCACACACAGGAAAGTAAAACAGCATTTTGAGTTGCAAGAAATCAGCGTCTTTAGAAAGAAGTTTTGTTTAGCATCGGTTAGATACAACTGGATTAATTACCCGAAAGGGATTAAACGTTTGAAGACAATATTAGTATTAATTAATGATAAACAGGCAACCTCATAAGCAGCCTGCACACAGCTCTGCCCGATGCATGATGTTCTTTAACATACTTACCGATTTTTACTTATGTATATTTATCTAAATATAAATTCATATAGGTTGGCTCATTGCTCTATCCATTTTAAAATCAAGTTAACAGTATATACTAGCAGAAAGGCATAATATAATGCGAAACAACAAAGCCAAACCATTAATTAAGCAACGGGGAACTAAGTAACCAATCACCGATCACGTTTACATTCATTCATAAATTTTACTCCGTAGTATAGTAAACAAACGGCCTTGAGTTGCCAGCTGTCTCCAGCAGTGTTCGAAGAATCTTGAATGTGACTGTACATTATCCACTCAGCAATAATTCATACCACTTAGAGATTGGAAAATTCCACAAAAATCAGCTAAAAACTTAATTTCCTATAATACGCAATTCAGACTGAACATGTCCATGAGATACAGTGTTAAATGTACCAACTCGTTGGTCCCTGCTACTTGCCAGTGTCTGTATGTAAGAGTTTTCTTTGAAAACTCTCCGTCTCAGCAATTATATCTGGGAATTGTTTACTGTGAGGTTCAACAGTATAGTGTTAGTAATTCTTGAGGAATAACAGGTGTCGGGAGGGGTGGGGAGGCAAGAGGAGAGGGGAAGTGGTGCTGGTGGTGAATGTAAGGCAGTTGCACGAGGTGCATAGTATGTAGTACTATTAGGTTAAACCGACTCAGTAGCGTGTAGCAGCGAGTGAATCGTTGATGACAGGATAAAGAGCATAGACGGCAAAAAAACGGGTGGTGGACGGTTTGGGACATGTGCTGAGATGACAGCTGGGTAGGCCAAAGTTTTCTGGAGGTGACACACCACAAAGGGACGAAAATAGCTATGCCCTCCTTGTGTCTGATTTCCCTGGCGTCCAGCAGGCTATGAATATACGACCTTAGTGGTGATGGCAGGCACGGCGGCTTCCTTCCCTGAGGAGGAAGAGTGAGACCTAACGAGAGACCTGGGACTGTCATGGGTGACATGAAAATATGGATTCAGCTTTTTTTCTTATGTGATATTTGAATGTTAAACTGGCAAAGCCGTAGGCGGTGAGCATTTACAGTATAGTTATCTCATAAATTCGTGTCACTTTTTTTTAAATTCTTTCAACCAACTCCGAATCGTGGAATAACTGGTTGGTATATATATATATATATATATATATATATATATATATATATATATATATATATATATATATATATATATATATATATATATATATATATATATACAACTTCAGATAACACAATACTTCCTATATCAACACTTGTCAGTATTATAAGAGAATTCGACTTTAAAATAGTAGTCTCTGGTGAGAAAGGAATTTCAGCACAGGTACAGTACAAAGCGGGATTGGCAAAGAGTAAACACGTAGATTTTCTATGAGTTGTTGGTGATTTTTACAATAGTTGGAATGAGGTTGTTCTTGTAGTAATTAGGACGCTGTTGAATGTGTGAGTAGTTGTACTCTATATTGTATATTTAATGTGTGCATTACAAGAATATTTTTATAAAATTATGTTTGTAATTCCTCCTCATTAATTCCAGGGCCTAAGTTGGTCTTGCACTACAAACCAACATGAATCCGAGGCCTTGCAGTGCGGTACTTCACTCTGAAAATATGAAGACCAACTCTACAGACTCGTACTATGAATGCTGGTTGTGCACTGACAGCATGAAATAAATATGTGGCTCTCCACGGACAGACTGTTGACGTGTACTGCTTATTTAACTCCAAAAGAAAATATTTGGGACGCAAATGCCAAAGTACAGTGTTAGCACCAGTAAGGTATTGACTCCTGGGGATAATTTACGAGTTCTCGGTCTCTCTCCCATTGCCTTCGTATGTGACTGAGCCCGTCGCTTGCCGTTTATCCTTGAATGTAATTATTTGATGAATGTCGTGGCGGCATGGGTGTGTGACCAATGTGTTTGTTGTATATTTTGTGTATGCCTACATTTCCTACTCGGTCTCAACTTTTTGTGCATGTACTATTTCCCCGGTAAAGCCGTACATATATTGTAGTCGAAACATGTAGGAAATTTTTGTTAGGCTCACATTGGAGACGTTTTATATGAGCGGGGTCTCATTGTGAGTCAAAATACAGTACTCCTGCGGGCAACTTATGTGGTGGTTAAGGTTTTTCATATCATATTTCTTCCCTTTAAGCATCTGTCCTTAGGACCCGGGTGGAGGTTTGTGCCCACCTTATAGTAGACTAGGTAAGGCCTAAAAAAAAAAAGGGTACTCACTGCATTTCATAGTGCAAAGGTCCCACTTGGCATAAGTGTTCCTTGGGGCAAGAGGAAAAAATTTATCCGCAGACTCACTTTGTCTCTGTGCATAGAACTCACTAATTAGCATAAATTATGCTAATTATTACACAGAAGAAGACAATTTCTAACTTTTAAACCATTTTGCCTAGAAACATGTGTCATTAGTTGAACCTGGCTGATTTTAAGGTCGGGAATCCATTTTGGGGGGTTATTTTGACAATTGGTGGCCATTTTGACACTCAAATCAAAGATAACCACTGGCCGCCATCTTGAATGTAGGCATACTTAACAACATTTGAACCGTTTGCGTGATATATCAATTTCTAGTAATTTGGGGTTGAGAAAATAATTTCTAGCCCTGCAAGTGTGATAGGAGGTCAGTTAAAGATGAATTCCAGGAGAGTTACCATTAGCTATGTATATTAAAGAAAAACTTGATGCACATATCGGGTCCTGCAGATGAGACACACCAATGAAGGACTGTGCTGTCCCACTAGTGGCCACACCACTGTTCATTATAGCTGTGGTCCACCCACAGCTATTTAAAAAAAAAAAAAAAAACCACCACAACCACCGGTTATGGAGCGCGTACGCCCTCCTAACCGCGAACCCCGCCTGAACCGCCTACCTGACGACCCGAACCACGACAGGCTCCACACAGAGAAAGCGGACCAGTTACGCGCCTTCAATGAAGCCCTGAAAAGCAGGAACACTGCCGCCACCTCCAACAACTCCACCACCACTGCTACCGCCACTGAGGACGACAACTGGACGAAGGTAGAAAACAAAAAACGCCGACGTGCTTTTTCGGGAAACGAATGCCGTCAAGCAGCCCAAAAGGCACCCATCACCACCACCAGCTCACCTCCAACGACACTGCCAAAATTCCGGATCACGAAAATGGACACAAAAACGACATATGCCGCCATCACAGAGATGGAAAAGCTAAATCCACTGGCCAAGTTCTCAGTGCGGCCCAACCTAAAGGGGAAGATGATTATTCACCCCAAAGACAAGGACTCCGCCACCACCCTCGACACTTACCTGCAAAACACCACCACCGTTGCATCAACCAAGCTGGACCCCGCCCAGAAACTGATGAAGTCGGTATTCCTCGGGTACCCAAAGGAACTACCCTTCGAACCCCTCGAGAACCACCCGAAGATCCTAAAAGCCGAGAGATGCTCTCCCCCGTCCGACAAGACGGCCACCACAAAACAAGTGCTCATAACGCACTACGGTTCACCCCCCAGCACCATAGACCTCAAAACCTGGGGGATCTACGAAGTGAGGCCCTTCGTCCCAGAGCCCCTGCGGTGCTTCAGATGCCAGAAATACGGGCACCATCAGACAAGGTGCACGAACAAGGAAATCTGCGCAGTCTGCGCACAGAAGCACGGCACACACTCCTGCCTCACCAAGTTGAAAAATGGAGAAAAATTTGCCCCCAAGTTTGCCAACTGCGGGGGCAAACACCACGCCTGGAACCCTGGATGCTTCGAGAGGACAAAGACGGTCCAGGCAAACCGACCAGCAACAAGACCGGCCCCCACCGCCTGCACACCAGCCCCACCAAGTACCTTCGTGTGGGGAACCCAAAGGCCAAAACAACAAAGCCAACCTCCTCAGCCGGTCAACACCCAAAGTGCAGCCCAGTTTCCTGGCCTCACTACGGCCACACCTCAGCCACCCAAGCAGCAGACAACGACAACCACGAAAAAGACAAAAGAAGCACACACCAAGGCACCAGAAGGAATGATACACGTATCAGACCTAGCCAAGGTACTGACAACCTTCGCGGAGGGCCTAGCCGGACTACTGGGCCACAAGATCCAACCCACACAGCTCCAAATACTCATGGGGAGCGTCCTCGGGCAAGTCGCCACAGCTCCAGCCACCTCAGTGGAGGAAGCCACGCCGGTCCTCACACGAGTGACAGCCGAGGTACACTCTACACCGAAGAAGGCCACCAGAGAACCCAAGATACCGACAGCTCCCAAGATACCGACAGCTCCCAGAAAGAAACTGGACGTTTCAACTCCCCTGAACCGAACCACGGCCCAGAAGGCAAAAACCACAAAACAAGAAGATATGGACCTGATCCAGTCGGAATCCGACTTGAACATTTCCATCGAGAACCACTAGAAGTCCCCGATGAAACAGTGGTGGAAAACATCAGCACCTTGAACATCCTTACATGGAATGCTCAGGGCATCAAAAACAAGAAACACCTCCTACAAGAAGCAGCAGCCAAGGACAAGCTTGACATCATACTGCTACAAGAAACACTTCTACAAGAACACCACTGTTTCAAATTCAGTGGTTACAAGATATAGAGGAGGCATTTCACGCAGGCGTCAACAAGAGGATGTATGATCTTGGTCAAGTCAAGCATACCCTCCTCCGAGGTCACGCAGCAATTTCCATGTGGGGAAAACATCGAGATACAGGCCGTCAAAGTAACCCTCCAAGAACGGGAATTAACTGTTCACAACATCTACAAGAACCCAAGGGGCTCACTGGAGGCGACTCAATTATTCGCTTCGGCCGCTGACCACGCCACACTCATAGGAGGGGATTTCAACGCACATCATCCCTTCCTAAGCTCGGTAAGCCCCACAAATGAAGACGGCCTACACCTATACACCACCTTTCAAGACACACCCGAGATCTGCCTCCTGAACACCGGAGAGCCCACCCACACTAGGGGAGGAAGGCTAGATCTAACCTTCGTCTCCAGTGCACTACAGCCTTCGGCCTCCTGGCAGCTACACCCCACGCTGACCAGCGACCACTTCGCCACCCTAACAACGCTGAAGGTGAACAAACTCCCCACTCCACCCCCGCCGAGATGGAGATACAATACCCAAAAGGCAGACTGGGGACTCTTTAAGAAACACCTGGCTAAGTGGCGCGAAAAATCACAGCCGACCGGCGCAGCACCCGTGGACGAGACAACCCTCCACCAACAATTGGTCGAGGCGTTTCACCAAGCGGCAGAAGAGGCTATCCCAAAAACAAAACTCACATCAAGACAGTACAATGATTACTGGTGCTACTGTCCCAGGGTGAAAGAACTCAACCACAGAGTGAACATGGCCCGAAGAAACTACAGGAGACATCCCACGGAAACAAACAGACATCTCCTGCAAGTCATAGTTAAGGATACCAGGGAAGAGAAGGAAGAAATAAAAAACGTAAGCTGACTCAAGTGGTGCTCCGAACTGAACGAGCACACCTCCCTTGGCAAGATGTGGGCCCAGATCCGAAGGGCATCTGGGAAGGCAACACCACCACCACCAACCCATCCCAACCCAGAAGAGGAAGCCGAGAGACTTGCAAAATTGTTCTCTGACCGAGCAGCAACGAAAAATTTCCCGAGACAGGCGGAGGAGACACAACGGCGTCTGCGACAGGTCAGACTCCAGATGATCGAAGAGGCCTGCAACAGTGAAGATGACACTGACAGACCATTCAACCAGCAAGAACTCCAGAAGTCGCTAAAACGAAGCAAGGACACAGCTCCAGGGGCCGACAGGATAACCTACTCCATGCTTTCCCATGCCGGTACAGCCGGACACGAGGCTCTGCTACAAGTCATCAATGCTTCGTGGACAGCACAAAGACTCCCACCGGAATGGAAGAAGGCAGATATACAGCCCATTCCGAAGACCAGAGAACCAGACAAACCGAGGCCCATCTTCCTTCTCAGCTGCATAGCGAAGACGGGAGAAAGAATGGCTCTCAACCGACTCAAGCGGAAAGTAGGCAGCCAACACCCTCACATCTTTGCTTACACCGAGAACACCGGCACAGGCAACAACATCGCCGAGATACTCAGCACAGTGGACTACAAACCAGCTCTGGTGGTCTTCCTCGACCTGGAGAAGGCCTTCGAACTAGCAAATCCACTGGTCATTACAACGACGCTCGCTGAAAAAGGCGTCAAAGGAAGGTTGCTGGGGTGGATCCAGAACTACCTCACACAGAGAGAAGCAAGAGTACGCTTTCAGGGAGCAACCTCAAGCTACAGGGTCCATGAAAACGGAATCCCACAAGGAGGCATCCTCAGTCCAATGCTGTTCAATGTCCTGATGGAAAATCTTGTCAAACTTCCTTTCAGACAAACAGCCAAGCTCCTATGCTATGCAGACGACTTACAGCTTATAGTAAGAGGATCAAACAGACTAGCCAACACGCAACACGCACTCCAACTTATCGAAGAGGAGTGCAACAGAGTTGGACTCAAGATAAATCCAGCCAAGTCGAAAGCGATGGCCATCTGCACAGACACACCAGACAAGACGCTCTCCATACCAAACACGCCGGTAGTCTGGACCAACACCCACCAGTGTCTTGGAATCTGGTTTGACCAGAAACTCACCTTCAAGCCGCAACTCGAGTATCTCAGGCACAGGACGAAGAGCAGACAATATAATGAGGTCGCTCACCAGCACAACCGCAGGAGCAAACCTTCATGTGCTCAAAGCCTACTACACAGCAGCCATCAGATCCCTGGTAGATTACAGTGCTCCAGCACTCATTGGACTGAGAGAAGACCAAATAGCTAAGCTAGAAGTCATCCAAAATAATGCTCTCAGGACCATGCTCGGAGCACCCATGTGGACCAGAATTTGCAATTTGCAAATGGAAACCGAACTACCACCCCTGGCAGTACGAGTCAAGCAGGTGACAGCCGGTCTCCTCGCCAAAATCTGTAGATCAGATAAGCCCACAGTTGGCAAAATTAGAATCAGTGCCTCCCTCCACCTCGACCACAGAGCGCGAGGGGCCACCTGGTCGCACTAGGCAAGCGAGGTCATCCGACACCTGCAAGCAGAAACACTCGTGAAGAACAACCAAGACATACGAGACAATGGTTACGTAGTTCCTCCACCATGGAGCCCTCCACCAGCCACGTTCAAAATTACCGACCTAGGCGATAGTAAAGCCAACCTCCAGAAGGAGGACCTCAAGCTACAGATTTTAAATCTCTTAAATCTAATAAACGAAATCATAGTAATCAATAAATACATGGCTCTAAAGATTTCTTCATATACACTTATACCTGATAGGAAGCTCTGAGGATGTGCTGGTGTAATGCTGGGGAGGCATATGATCAAAGTCCCGACCCTTGTGGAAGAAGAGATGAGAGCGCACAGCATCCACTGTTGTTATGTCCTTATCCACAACACCATAGAGCTGCATTACAAAGTGATGGAAGACAGGGTGTGCCGCCCAATGTTGGGTTGGAACAGGACATCATTTGGAGCGGAAGGGTGAGTTCTGGGAGAGACTGCCACGCCGACCATGCAGACTTGCCTTTGCCATAAAACGTTGATACGGTGTCGCAAACTAGTGAGTGCATGAAATGCCACCGACTTGGAAGACCCAAGATTGCGTGCAATTTCATGAGCTGGAATGTACCTCAAGATACAATAAATGAATTATTAAACACCACTAACATATCAGCAATTCGTCACTGTTGAACTCAACAAAAGGGCAGGATGACGCTCCTCAAAGGTTACCATGTCTCGGAGATCGACGGATAGGTTCCGCGAGTAGTGCACATGGCCCATCACCATCATCCGGTATTAGCAGATCCAGGGTCTCGCAGTAAAGCGCAAAGTCTACAGTCCTGCAGGACTTGCCAAACTGAAAAGAATAGCTCATACTAAGAGGATTAAAAGATTTACATTACATCACAAAATTGCAGCCATTGGATTGAAAGTTAGACGAGTTCAAAATATATCAAATAGAAATGAGCTGAGTGACTATAAGTACATATTAAGTAAATGATAAGTTATATGACCTTTCTATATTTCTAGGCCTACCTGCAGGATGAGGAGATCAAGTTCGATGGACTTTAACCAGAAGTCTGCCTGGGGCTGGGAAATACACTTCTGCTTGATCCACTATTTGAAGGATTGATGAGCAGCAGCAACTGGAGCATCAGGAGAGGCAGCAGCAGCAACTTCGTCGACTCAACATATTTGGCTATAGGCCTTCTTCATTAGAGTGTAGAGATGTGACTGACACCTGGTGCACATATCGGGCCCTGTAGATGCCGGACACACCAATGAAGGACTGTGCTGTCCCACTAGTAGCCCCACCACTGTTCGTTATAGCTGTGGTCCACCCACTGCACTCCAGCCAGTCACCCGAGACTACCCACAACATCTTTTCAGTGTATGGCCCAAGCATGACCAGGTACTTGTCTTCATCAATGTCTGTATCTGCAAATTTCACTGCAGGCACTTTGCAAGTGTGCATAGGGGCTGATCATCCACCATGACTGGCGTCTTTTCTGGGTTCGGGTACTCAGTGGCACGTATGATGGTCTCCATGTTGTGCAGCATAGTTACTGGACTGTTTGCCGACTCGATCAACAGCGGAAGCATACAGGACTTTGTCATAAATGAGGAGGACCTGAACGCACTGCATAGTTGGCAGCCCAAGAAATCCAGTGGTCCCTTGCCAGTTGGTTCTCCAGACGGTAACCCACATAATCGAACCACTTGGAGGAACTGCTGCAGTGATCTGAATACAGGGACTGGGTGGCTGTTGATGTGATGCAATGGTGTAACATGAGCAATCTCATCCTTAGCAAGGAGACATCCTCCATCGTTGTGTATGACACTGGAGTGGCCACTGGCCACACAGTCTTTTGGCCCATTTCTGCTGCGTTCAAGATGGCTTCCTGGTGTTTCTCCTCCTGATTCGATGAGAAGTCCTGCAAGATGCTGCTGTTAGTTTCATGGAACACAGGCTGAGATGAGGCAGTGGTAGATGAGGGTAATCAATGTTGTTAATCCCCTGTCGTGAAGACTCCTTTGGTGGCCTGTGAAAGAACTGCAACACCCTGCGGTTCCCATTGAGCAATTATCGAATTGGTAATATCAGTGCTCAGGTCAGCTGACGCTGCTGTCTCTTTGTTGTTGTTTTTTGTTTTTGTATTTTAGTTTAAGGTGGGGAAAGGATGGAAGACATGTTGGGGATCAAGGCACAGCCAGACATGAAGGGTAGAGAAGTCACGACACATAGTAGTGGTGGGAGAAAGGTTGAAAAAATGTTTAATGAGTTAAACAGGGGAAGACACCCTTATTTTACATATTGCAGAGTTTGCTGGCTAACTAAGCTAACCTAGGATTTAGGATGAGGTTGTACAATCGTTACTTTGGTAGACAATGACTGGTTTGATTTTACTATTACATGTTTATTAAAATCTTATACTGTATTACGTTATGGACTCACTAGATTGTGACTTGTTAAATGTAAACTTATATCATCTAAGTTTTAATCTAAGGTGGATTACTGTGGCGGACATAGATGGGTCGCGGGTTGAGTTGTTGTAGTGCGGGCAGATTCCGTGGCCACCAGGCGTGAGGTCACTCTCCGTTGATGTCTTCCCCGCGTAGGTGAATTGGGCTGTGACGGTCGTCCAGGAGCTTGTCCCGAACATTCTTCCCTGGGCGATGGAACCTGACGTTGAGGGCCTCTGTTTTATTTCTTAGGTGGATGGTTTCCACTGTCTCCCGGTAGTGGCACTTGGCCACTGGCTGACAGCAAACACTTGTTTTGGAAGCTCTGTAGTTGTTGTAGTCTAGTCTTCCCGAGTGTGGCGAGTGGTATGTGGGTACTCCAACACAGGCCTCACCAACGCCTTGTAAATGTCAACTTGTATCGTCTGAGGCATCAATTTAAAACGTTTTAATTTGGCTGCAGAGACTTTGACTTTCTTCAGTCTGTCCTTCACGTGGAAAAGATGCCCGTCCGAGAGATGATGAGGCTGAGCAACCTGCCTTGTTTAGAGCACTCAATCTCTTCGTCGTCGATCATCAATGGCGCCGGCTTGAATTTGGCCATGGGTATGACCTCGAATTTCGTTTTGTTTGTTTTATTTTCCATTTATGTTCATACCCCGAGATCTCCTCTGTTGCCCGAGTAGTGAGTCGTGCCATCCTTGCCGTGGACCTTCCTGGGCAGGTGACGATCTGTGTTACATCGTCGGCAAACATGACCTACTCGCTGCCGACGATTGAGGGTGGCAGGTCAGCCGTGTAGAGCATGTAAAGGGTTGGTGAGAGACAAGTACCCTGAGGCAAACCGCTCGAGAGTGAGAATCTTCCACAACGTTCTTTCATCTTGATTTTGGCTCTGCGGTCCGTAATGAAGTTGCACAGCAGGCGCGCCGGTTTTCGGGTAGCCAGTTGTATGATCTTATACTGCAGCCCCGCGTGCCAAACTTTTCAAACGCCTTGCTGACGTCCTCAGTACAACGTTGCGCTGCAGGCGGCCAGTCATGGCGTTGGCGATCTGCTCGTAGGCCTGGGCTATGGCGGTGGATGTGCCTCGGTACTGGCGGAAGCCGAACTGGCGAGGATTATGCACGTCTTCGTCCTCCAAATACATCGGTAACCACTTGATTACTATTTTTCGAAGATTTTGGCAGGTACCTCTAGCAACGATATTGATCGAAAGCCCGACTTTGTTTGGAGGCTTCCTGCTTTTGGTATGGAGGCAGATAACAGCGATTTTGAACATCTAAGGGAAGTTCCAGAGGCGAGGCAGGCATTGCATTTATGAACATAAGAACATAAGAACATAAGAAAATAAGAGTCTGCAATAGCCGGTTGGCCTGTGCATGACAGCTCCTGTCGAGAGTTACTACCACTCTCTATCATCCATGAATCTATCTAGCCTCCTTTGAAACTTTCCAGAGTTACCGCACTTACTACAAAGTTGTTAGCTTATTCCACTCGTCCACCACCCTATTTGTGAACCAGTTTCTTCCTATCTCCCTCCTAAACCTAAACTTATCCAACTTGAATCCGTTGTCCGAGTCCTATCCTGCTCGGATATTATAAGAACTTTATCTATATCCCCTTTATTGATTCCTTTCACCCACTTAAATACTTCTATCATATATCTCCCCGCACTCTTCGTCTTTCTAGGAATGCAAGTTAAGTTTCTTTAACCTATCCTGATATGGAAGGTTTCTATGTCCCTGAATCATTTTGTCATTCTTCGCTGCACCGACTCTAGTGAATTTATATCCATTCTATAATAGGGGCGCCAGAACTGAACCGCATAATCGAGGTGCGGCCTAACTAGCGCAAGATATAGTTGCAATAAGATCTCTGCACTCTTGTTACTTACACTTCTAGATATAAAACCCAATACTCTGTTTGCATTATTTCGAACATTAACGCACTGTTTTCTAGGCCGTAGGTCCGGGCTTACAAGTACCCTAGGTCTCTTTCACAAGTCGACTTTTCTAGGTTGATGTTGTTCAGGCTGTATACATTATAAGTATTTGTTCTTCCAATATTAAGTAACGCTGCACTTGCTGGTGTTGAATTTCATTTGCCATTTTCAGACCACCCTGCAGTTTATTTAGATCCTCCTGTAATGCATTTGCATCCTGCCCTGAATTAATTTGCCGCCCTATTTTGGTGTCATCCGCAAACTTGCTTATGTCACTGCTGATCCCAGTATCTAAATCGTTTATGTAGATTATGAACAAGAGTGGGCCTAGTACTGACCCCCTGGGAACCCCACTGGTTACACGGCCCCACTCAGATTTAACACCATCTACGCTGACCCACTGCGTTCTATCGGTGAGCCATGATTTTATCCAATTTAAAACTTTCCCTCGATACCATGAGCCTTAATTTTTCTCAGAAGCCTCTGATGCGTACTCTGTCAAATGCTTTGCTAAAGTCTAAGTAAATAACATCGTATTTTCGTCATTATGTACTCGAAGACTTTCCTAAAAAACGTTAGCAGCTTTGTTAGACAAGATTTTCCCTTTGTAAACCCATGTTGAGAGTCGTAGATTAATTAGCTTTTCTCTAGATGCGATCGGATGCTATCTGCTATAATTGATTCAAGAAATTTCCCCACTACTGACGTCAAACTGATCGGCCGGTAATTTGTTTAAATTGAATAACCTACCAGAGATGATATTTCCAGAAAATCCACAATCCGAAAAACTATTTCAGGCAACATATGCAAGCGAACTGAGAGAAAGACTACATCTAGACGAACAAAGGTTTGAGCAAGGAGCAACAGCTGATACACAAGGAACACAAGCGACTGATAGAGATCCCAGACAAATGACTAGAAGTGACAAAGAGAAGATAGAAATAACAAAAGGACAGACTATAAGACAAAGGAGTAGGAGGAGAGAAGATAAGATGGAAGCTGATCACAATATACAACCTGAATCTGCTGAAGATATTGGATTAAAAGTTATCACTACAACAAAACATGGAATCCCAACATCGAGACCAACAGGAGGGACAATAGTAAAAAACTGTGAAGGAGGGATATACAAGTGAACATATCAAGAAAAATCCCTAAGTGAAGATTATGTCTGGTCACTAATTACTACAGACAAACTAAAGATTACGACCAAAGACTTTAAAATAGTAGACCCGTCAGAGTTTAGAAGAGTCAGAAGCGGGAAACAGGATGATAGGTCTCCACTTCAACAGTTACAATCCAAGTATAAGAAATAATGGACAATAGACAAACAGTAAGAACTTTAAGAATAATACAACACAACGTAAGAAACTGGAAGACCGAGAGAATTAACCTAAGTAATATATATCAAGAAATTGACCCTGACATTATACTAATAAACAGTCACGGTGAGACAGAAAACAACAACATAAAACTCTTTAACTGTTATGTAAACCAAAGAAATAAATCGGGCGAGAAAAATGACGGAGTAGCGATAGCGGTTAAAAGAAACTTAAAATTTAAACTAATTGATGACTTCCAGGATGAATTTCTAGCAATAAAAATAAATACAACTCAAGGAGACGTAATTATTGCTACTACTTATCTCCCACCGAGACGACCCTACTTACCTATAGAAGACCTATTAAAATTGGCTAACAATAGTCATCCGATGTACATCTTAGGAGACTTTAACGCCAGACATAGGATTTTTGACAATACAAATAATAACGTCGTGGGAAACGCCCTTAATCAATTAATAAATTTAGGGAAAATCAATCATCTGGGTCCTAACTTTCCAACCTGGAGAAATCACAATACACAATCGACACCAGACAAAATTTTTACCAACAACAAAGCCTTTTTCAATTACCATATAATACAGGGACCTCTTACAGGCAGTGACCATCTGCCAATTATACTAACACTGTCAACAAGCCCCATACAGATACCAATAAAAAAGAGACTGAAAATGAGTAAAACAGACTGGGACAGCTTCAAAGACGACTTAAGTAATCACCACTCGATTAACCTACAAAGGAAAACAACAGAAGATATAGACTCAGAAATGGACAGACTGCACTCAGCAATAAAAACATCTATAACCAAACACACTCCTACTTCACACTTTAGAACATTACCCAACAACAGACTACCAGAAGAAGTTAAATTAATCCAGACCTATTACAATGAAATAAACAGGTATATGGAAAGACACGGCAGTAACAGATGGCTATATACGACACAGATAGCACTACAGATAAAATTAAGAGACGCATGTAAGGAAGCAAACAATAAAAAATGGAATGATATTATAATGGCGGCTGACATGACTAAAGACACAAAAACATTTTGGACTTCCATAAACAAGATGATGGGGCACAACAAGCAAAAACACCATACATTAAAGACCAAAATGGAACAAAATTGTACGAGGAAAATGAACAAGAGTCAGCATTCAAAAGGGAATGGGTAAAAGTTTTTAAAATATCAGATGAGGAAAATGAAGATTTTGATAGTGAACACGAAGAAAGGATAGAAGACGAAATGGGAAGACATATACATAGAATCACCCCAAGGCAATATATAGACTATAACTTATTACCTAATAATCAAATAATAACCATGGGAGAAATGATGCACTGTCTGAGGAAGTTTAAGGAAAAAGCCCCTGGGCTCACAGGTATTACACGAAATATGATCATGAATCTACCTGAAAACATTTTAAAAACACTATTAAACATTTATAACGCATGCTTAATAACTGGTTACTTTCCAGACAAACTAAAATATGCTAAAATGATATTTATTCCTAAGGAGGGTAAGGACAATAAGGAAATATTAAACTACAGGCCAATATCTTTATTAGAAATTACCGGGAAACTATTGGAAAAATATTAAATTCAAGACTTATAGCCTTTTTAACACAACATGGGAAAACTAACAACAGACAACATGGATTTATGCCCAATAGAAATACCCTAACTGCAATAGCTACAATAACGGAAATAATTGCAATAGAAAAAAGCAAGGGTAACCAGATCAATATAATTTTAAGGGATGTTTCTAAGGCTTTTGATAAAGTTTGGCATTTAGGCTTGAAATATAAAATATTAAAACTGGGACTTAACGAATACTTGCTAAGAATATTGTGTAACTATTTAGATGATAGGAGAGCACAAATTCAAATTGGAAACTTTATGGGAACTATGTTTAATCTTGAGAGTGGAATACCTCAAGGAGGATGCCTTTCTCCAACACTATATACAATTTATACTTCAGACACACCTCAACCTACCCCCTTTAGCGAATATGTAATGTTTGCTGATGATATTACTCAAATAGTATCATACCCAGGAAAATCAACTCAATTTATGGCACTCTACACGGTAAGAGCGATAAAAAACATAAATGATTTTGAGAAAAAATGGAAAATCAGGACAAATAAGAACAAATTCAAGATAATACCAATAGCCAAGATTAAAACAAGTCCAGTAATAGTCGACCAGGAACTATACCCATACGACACTGAAGGCAGGATGCTTGGATTAAAACTAACAAAAAGAGGATATATAACATACTTAAAAGATAAAGAACGACAGGCAAGAATAAGATTATCAAAAATAAAACGCTTTAAGAACCTTAGCATTAATAACAAAAGAAAGATTTATATTGCCCTTGTCAAATCAATTATGGACTACCCACCCATCCCATTGAACACCCTTAGTAAAACGTGCATTAAAAGGTTACAAACAGTACAAAATATAGCCCTCAGATTTATATATAACATAAAATATACAGACCACATCAATAATGAACAGCTACACAAGAGAGCAAACCTCTTAGCAATCAATGTAGATATACACAACAAAGCTGTAAATATTTGGAAAAAAGTGACTGAACTTAACACAGAAACATATCAAAACTGGATAAATAATATAGACAACGAAGAATTCCAAGAACACAGTTGGTTTAAATCAGCCAGGAAGAAAGTAATTGAACCATCTCCTGCCCCAATATACATATAAAACATTAATAGAGAGAATAAAAGATGAGAGTGACCTACCAGCTCCAAGAACCTGGCAGGCCTCTCCATACAGTGTACCTTTAGACTAACATAACTAATATTTAACATTTAACATTGAACTAACATCTTAGTTAAAAAAAAAAAAAAAAATGTGACTACCCTCCCAGCTACACAAGGACCTGGGCGGGCTCACTAACTCAAAAAAAAATAAATAAATAAATAAATAAATAAATAAATAAATAAATATTAATAATATTAATAATAATAATGTGATTACCCTCCCAGCTATATCAGCCAGGAAGAAGTAATTGAACCACCTCCTGCCTCAACATACACATTTTTACATAAAACATTACTAGAGGAATAAAGATGAGAGTGACCAACCAGCTCCACTAAGAACCTGGCAGGCCTCTCCATACAGTGTACCTTTAGACTAACACAACTAACACTTAACTAACACCTCAAAAAAAAAATAAATAAAAAACAAATGTGACTACCCTCCCAGTTACACAAGGACCTGGGCGGGCTCACTAACTCCAACAATAATAAAAATAATAATAATAAGCAGCATTATATAAATAAACCAATATTAATACAAAGGTCTGACGACCCAAGGGAGCAGAACAAAGACAAAACACCAATAAGAAAGATGAAGCGATCTGGTTGAGCCCAGATTCTTTCTACTCCTACTGTATTTCAGTTTCACCACTTTTCCTTCAACTCCTAATAATCTTCTTTCACCTCTTAACTAAAGACTTCGTATCGTATCTTTTAAATGGTACTACATTCGCCTGTTTCCACAACTCTGGCACAACTCCAGTGTCTAATGATTTTGTAAATATGTTTACGAGGGGTCCGCTAATCTGTTCCTTACACTCTTTTAAGACTCGAGGAAAAATTTCATCCAGCCCTGGGGATTTTGTGTTCTTTAGTTTATTTATCTTCTTAAGAACATCCTCTTTTCTGATAGTGATATTCTTTAATTTCTCTTCTTCCTTTCCCCTTAAATATCAGTTCCACCTCCGGAATTTCATAGCAAATTTCTTCTGTGAAAACTGATAAGAAGTAGCTGTTTAATGCTTTGCTCATGTCTTCACTGCCATTTATCAATTCTCCCCTCCCTGACTTTAAAGGCCCAACTTTGTCCTTGACCTTTGTCCTATATACCTGGAAAAATCCCTTGGGATTCGCCTTGGATTCTCTTGCTATTTTGATTTCATAGTCTCTCTTTGCTTTCCTTACATTTTTCTTAACATTCCTAGATAGTTCATTATACCTGTTTCTGAGCTGCTCCTCCCCTCCCTTTAATTTCTTATATATTCCTTTCTTTATTCCTATGTCATGTTTAAGTTTTCTGGTCATCCACCTTGGCTCATTCTTATTTGACCTAATTTTTCTGTATGGTATATTTTGTTCTTGTGCTTTATGTAGTATACTGGTGAATATATTATAGTCATGATCAATTGTTGTGTCATCTATGACCTCACCACTTCCTACTGGGAACTGACGTGACTGTTCCCAGGTGACCTCACCTAGGTACCTTCTTAATCCCTGATAATCCGCCAACCGAAAGTTTGGGACTCTGACCATATTGTCATTATTTTTCGTTTCCCAATTTAGGGTAACCTGATTTCTCTGTGATCACTGTTACCTAGTTGTTCCCCTACTGTGATATCTCTGATAATATTTTCTTTATTTGTTAATACTAGGTCTAATATATTGTCACCTCTAGTAGGTTCTGTAATTAGTTGTTTCAAAAATTGTCCTGTACTGCGTCTAGGAAGTCTTCAGATTCATAGTCGCCTACAATGTTGTCCCAGTCAATATTTCTGAAGTTGAAATCCCCCATAATGCATAGGTTGTTATATTTTGCTGCCCTACTCATTTCCTGCCATATGGGCTGAGCTGCTTCTTTGCTAAGACTTGGGGGCCTGTAAATCACTCCCATAATTAGTTTTTCTCTTCCTTCCGTGATTTCTACCCACACAGACTCGGTTCCTATTTCACCCTTTATTGAATTATTAGTACAACATTTTAATGTATCCTTGACGAAGAGTGCGACCCCTCCCCCCTTCCTACCTTCCCTGTCCTTGTGAAAAAGGTTGTACCCTTCTATGTGGTACTCTGATAAAAAAATTTTGCTCGCCAGATTCATCCAAGTTTCGGTGATTGCTATGACGTCTACATTCTCGGTACATACAACCGCTCTCAGCAAGTCTATTTTATTTCTAACGCTCCTACTGTTTGTATAGTATACATTTAAACCTACTCTTCCCTGGTCCTGTTTTACCCCTTGTCCTGAGCAACTAATTTTACTTCCCAGGACCTGCTTGTTTTTTGATTCCCACTTTCCCCGACCCCTCTCTACTGGCGAAACCCCCCCTTCGGAGTGACAATTTCACGCTCCAGGGATGCAGACAACGTCTTTACCCCCTCACGAGACAAGTGTACTCCGTCGCGACAGTACAGGTAGTCGTTGCCATAGAATCGTTGCCAGCTATCAATGAATGCCCAACCATTTTTTGCACAAGCCTCTCTTTCATGTTATCGGAGAATTGAGCCAGGATCTTCTTGTTAATATGGTTTTGCCCAGGTGATTTATTTTTAAACCCTTTTATGACGGCTGACACATCTGCAGGCACTATGCGCTTCGTCAGGTAGCTTTCGTCCACCAGTCTAGTGAAGTCAGTCCATGCAAGCGGCTGGAGCAGGTGCTGATGGTCCTGCAACTGACCTAAGTTCCTCCTCAAACTCCCTGTCGAAGCCCTCGTTCTCCTGTTCACTAATGGAAAAGATCTTTCGCAAATATCGCCGATGTAATTGTTCTTGGTTTCCATCCTCAAATATTTTCACGTTGTTTTGGTCGAGAAGGTAAGGGACAGTGCTAGAGGTGGAACCCATCAGTCGCTTGATCCCTTTCCAGAAGGCAGCAGAATCGCGGTAATTGTTGGCTGCCTCCCACACCAAGGTGGCCCACATTTGTTCATGTAGACGTTTGCTCTCGTGCTGGATGTCCGTCTGAAGCAATCGGTACCGGTCTCTCAGCTCTTGCGTCCACCCGCTGGCTTCTTACAGGTTTCTCCCCTGCCTGAAACCGAGAGACTCGTTGAAGGAGTCCCAGTCTTCCCGTTTAAGGTTTGACCTGATGTTGGCGGGGATCATAATGGGATTGGATGAGAGCGTCACGACGACTGGCAGTTGGTCGCTGGTAGTGATGGGTCCGACGGTAACGTGCTTGTTCAGGACGGCCTCGTTGTTAGAGAGGATTATGTCCGGTGTTGTGGCACTGGCACGTCTGATCAATGTCGGGAAATCTGGCCCGAGGTGTTGCAGTTTTCCCCTTCTGATGTCATACAGCTCCACACCGACGTTATTCTCATTACCGTGTCCGAGTTTGACGTGGCGAGCATTTAAGTCCCCTATGATGTATGTTGGTTTTCTGTGGCGTAGCAACTGGTTGAGGTCTTGTTCGGGTAAGTAAGGACGTCTGGGAGGTAGGCACATTATGCATATGATAACAGGTCCCCTAGTTGTCTCCACCTGCACTCCTAGAACTGAATCCTCGAAGTCTACCAACACTCTGTGACTCAACCGTAACCTGATGGCCACAACGACACCATCGTTCAGCTCACCCGTCATATTCCTCTAGTATACAGTATAGCCAAAAATTTTCAGCTTACTTACGTCCTTTATGCCAGTACTGTTTAACAGAATAATGTCTGGGTTTAATTGATAGAATAAGTTAGACAGTTCGTTACGTCTATTAAGGGATCAGTGTAGGACATTATGTTGGACAATTTTCATCCTGCTAACAACTGCCATTTCGGAAACTATAGCTTGGGGCGTCGCTTGAAGTGTTTGCTCGGCTTCTGCCATTTCTAGGGGGACGGAACTTCTTAGCAGAACCTTCGAACATCTGTTTGTCAGTTAATGAAGGGCCCTCGAACTTTTGGTCACCCGTGTACAGGAAGGTGTTCAGGTCCTGAGCCTGCGTGTCGAAGTAATCTACTGACGCTGCAGCTCGAGGGTCTTGTTCCTCTGTGGAGTAAGTCGCCATCATCTGGTCGCAACCATTGACTGTGGTTGCAGTCCGATGGTCACTGTCGTCGCTGGGAGTACATGTATTGGGGTCACGGAGATTTACGGTGTTGTTGGAGCTGTGATCCAAGGAGGACTGAGTGGCCAAGTCGGGGCTACAGTTATACTGACTTTTCCCTAAGTCAGGGAAGTCATGGTCCATTTCTGGCGTGGGTTGAGGTCGTCGATAAGTCGTTGAGTGGGTTACATCAGGTCACTCTCACAGCAATGAAAGAAATCTATCATGATCTTGTTTACAAACATCTGATACACTATCACACACTATGGGGGGCCTCTGGCTCTTCATAAACACAATCTATGGTTACTGCACAAAAGAGAGTTGTACGGACAATGACCTACTTGACAAAAACAGATTACACAAACGAAAAATTTGTTATATTGAAATTTTTAAAATTCGAGGATATTAACACTGCCTGCTGTACCCTCTTTGATTACAAATCTATCAATCACTTGCTTGACAATAATTATTTCCAGTTCAGGAATACTTAGAGATGCAACTTATGGCACCCAGAGCTACTAAGACCACCCTCATGCGCTCCTCTCAGTCCCAGACCTCCATAAAATATCATGGTGTGAGGGTGTGGAACAACTTACCTCCACACATCCGAGCAAAGACTACGCTCCCTTCCTTTAAATCATCTCTAAAAAAATATCTATTGTCGAAGAATTTAAATTTCTTGTAACACCTACTATATTTACAGTACCTGTTTTTATTGTACCATCAAAACCGTTTTATCGGAAATTATCATGTAAATAAATAAGTAATTATCATTGCAATAAACCTTATTACTACAACCCATGTTGTACTGCTCCCCCATTATACTTACGTTTTCAATTCCACTTTAATTTATATGTATATGTGTATGTACAGTATGTGTGTGTGTATATGTGTGTATATGTATATATATATATATATATATATATATATATATATATATATATATATATATATATATATATATATATATATATATATATATATATATATATATATGCTGATAACCGCAAGGAAAGAAGAAAACACGAAGTTCCCAAGCGCTTTCGTGTAATTCACATCTTCAGGGGTGAGTACAGACGAGAGAGAGAAATATAAATCAAGGTGTATATATACAGAGATGGGTGAGACCAGGTCCACAATGGTCAGGTATTAGGTAATGACCCTACTAATCTTTAAATAGCACACAACGGTTGGTGGTCAGGTCAGATGGTCAGGTGACCCGGCCTTCTCACCTGGTCACAAATCTTCTTAATTACAAAATTGTCCAGCTTGTACATGCCGTTACTCAAATTCATGTTGAATGCTTCGGTATGTTTAATAAGACTAGATTCTATGATGTTCCTACTATCAATTGAATTACATGGCAATATTGAGGAGGCATTATCCCAGTCAATGCAATGCTTGTTATCCCTCAAATGAACAAACAGAGCATTGGATTCCTGGCCTGTCCTAACACTGTATTTGTGTTGTTTAATTCTAGTTGCAAGATCTTTACCTGTCTGGCCTAAGTAAAACATATTACATTCCTTGCAAGGAACTTTATAAATGCAACCAATTGTGTTGTTGGGGGAGTTCTTGATTAACATTTGTTTAACAGCGCATGAGTTTTTAAATGCCACATTGACGTTCCAGGTTTTTAGTTGTGAAGGAATGTGTGAGAAATTTTTGTGAAATGGTAATATTAAGATATTCTTATGGTCATGGGTGGGCTTGGGATCAGTTCTATAAAAAGTTTTCTTAGTAATGTTTAGGCATTTGTCTATGAAAGATCTAGGGTATTTAAGGTTTGAGCCAATATTATATATATATTTGTATTCCTCATCGATGAATTCCGGACTGCAAATTCTCAAGGCACGTAAGAACATTGTTGAAAATACTGACTGTTTGACTTTATTATGGTGGGCAGAATAATAATGAATGTATGAACACACATTAGTTGGTTTTCTATAAATACTGAACTTAAAAGTGTTACCTATTCTGTGTATCAGACAGTCTAGGAATGGCAATTTACAGTCTTGCTCTAATTCCACAGTGAATTTGATCGAGGGGGCTAAGTTGTTAAGTTGTGGCAGGAAAGCTTTTAGGTCCTCATTACATGGCCAGAGACATAATACATCATCAACATATCTAAACCAGACTGCTGAGGGTGGTAAAATATTACTTAATAGTTTCTTTCCAGGTATATGCTGATAACCACAAGGAAAAAGAAAACAATGTGTTTTTGCTCATAACAAGGCTAATAAAGTACTTGGGTTCATACAAAGGAGTGTTAGTTACAAGACTAGCGAGGTCATCCTAAAACTGTATCTTGCTCTTGTGAGACAACACCTGGATTAGGCAGTTCAGTTCTGGTCACCGTATTACAGAATGGATATAGAATCCTTGGAAAGAATTCAGAGGAGAATGACAAGACTAATCCCGGGCATTAGGAACCTTGAGTATAGAGACAGGTTAAAACAGGTTAAAGCATCTTACTTTGCACTCCCTCGAGAGACGTAGAGCCAGGGGCGACCTGATAGAGGTGTATAAGTGGAAGGCAGGGCTAAACAAAGGGGACCTTACAAAAGTACTCAAACTACCCAACCAGGAGCGAACTCGTAACAATGGTTTTAAATTAGACAAATTTAGATTTAGGGGTGTAATAGGTAAACACTGGTTTGGAAACAGAGTAGTGGATGAATGGAACAAGTTACCAAATATCATCATTAACTCGAATACGCTGAATAGCTTCAAACATAGGTTGGATGCTTATATGAGCAATAGGGGATGGGTGTAAACGGGACTGCCCAGTATGGGCCAATAGGCCCGCTGCAGTTTCCTCCATTCTTATGTTCTTAGTTCACATCTTCAGGGGTGAGTAGAGACTAAGGAGAGTACAAAACAAGGTATATATATACAGAGGAGTGTGAGATCAGGTCCACAATGGTCAGGTATTAGGTAATGACCGTACTAATCTTTAAAAAGCACAGCAACGGTTGGTATTCAGATCAGAGGGAAGGTGACCCAACCTTCTCACCTGGTTACAAATCTTCTTAATTACAAAATTGTCCAGTTTGTACATGCCATTACTCAAATTCATGTTGACTGCTTCGGCATGTTTAATGAAACTAGATTCTATAATGTTCCTACTGTCAATTGAATTTCAAGGTAATATTGAGGAGGCATTATCCCAGTCAATGCAATGCTTGTTATCCCTCAAATGAACAAACAGACCATTGGATTCCTCGCCCGTCCTAACACTATACTTATGTTGCTTAAGTCTAGTTACAAGATCTTTACCTGTCTGGCCTAAGTAAAACATATTACATTCCTTGCAAGGAACTTTATAAATGCAACCAACAACACTATTGGTTGCAATGCTGTTCCTGGTTAGTGTCTCGTTGAGGTGTTTCGAGAATGAACCTGGATGAACCATGTTCATGCGATGGACATGCTAGTAAAACAAGTATATAGTGGTTTCTTTCGACTCGTCCAGTTGTGGAGAGGAGACGCTCCTGAGGCTCTCAGCCACTGCGTCCCTCATAGCGCCCAGTGACTTAGTAACTGCCTGTTTTATTGAGTCCTTGATGGTTCTTTTCTCTGATAGCAGGACTTCCATGGTATCGCTGACATTGTTGAGTTTTGTGAGTCTGCCTGAGTTTCTTTCAGAGCTTCTTTTAGGGTTTGGCTGTAAGCCATGATCGTCGACTGAGTGGTCTTTTCTATGGTGTTAGAAATTTCCCTGATTTCTTTTTGCTTGGTTATTTAAGGTCAGTTTCTTCTCTGTTTCTTAAGTTACCTGTTTCCTGACCAGGTAAGTGGCAGAGAAGGTCCTGTGGCCACCCTCGCAGACGACAAACTTTTTGATGGTTCTACGGCAGTCTTTGTAGAAGTGCTGATCAGATGAACACCCAGAGCATATGACCCCTTGCAGGGGGCAGTTCCTGGTCATGTGGTCATTATATTTATAGCACTTCATACATTGTTGGATGGGCGGATACTTTTCATATTCTATTTGGTGTGATGAGATAGAAGTGCCATATGCATAGAGCCCCTTTTTCATTCTTTTTGCATCCGTTGTGTCTGCAAAAAGAATCATGATTATATTATGGGCATACATAGGATACACCTCCACAATCTTGACATTGTTTTGCTTTTGTATTTCATCTCTTATTTCTTCTGCATTATTTTTCACTACATCTTTGAACAACTTCTTACATACAAGGGTGAGCTTGGCGCCGTAGTCCCCTGGGACAATGACCTCGTAACCGTTAGTTTTCATTTTGTCCATGGCACTACACTTAAGTAGTTTATCAGCATTTTCATCTGTCTTTGTGAGGATGATGTAGCCATCTCTCAGATCCACAAGTCTATTTATTCTCACCCTTTGGTCGCTTAATAGTCTTTTTAGCGCTATCCGAGACCTCTGGGTCGGCGTTCCGAAGATCTTCACTCTCACTTTGGACATGGTCAGCAACATACATGAAAATCCTACCTATTCTGTCCACCTCAGGTAAACCCCATAGATGCTGGTCCTTCTGTCCACTTGCTGGGCGAGTAAAGACGGGTCTAGGGGTAGGGTGAACAGACAATACCCTGACGGGGCCTAGACAAGCCCTAACTCCTAACAGTGACAGGTTATGAAGCAGTGCAGAATCCCTAACAGAAAATGTTGCCGCCCTTACTGTTTCGACTCGGCAGCCCTCTGAGGGCCCCTCTTGTGGCCCAGGCCGCAGGGTTCGCGTCGTTACCAAACAGCAGGACTCCAGGCGAAATGATAGGATAGGGAAGAAACGCAGTGTACAAGAATAATTATATCGAAGTACAACTACAAGTTTAAGCAGCCAGAGGGAACCCAACGTGAAAAACAAAGCTGGCAGTCGTAACGGTCAACAATTTGAACATGAGCCAGGAGCGACGCGCAGCACGTCCGCTCGCTGTGAAGGTTGGATGTGCTGACGCTGCCGGTGATAAGACACACAGATGCCTCGTTCAGCCAGCATGTCAACAAGAATCTCCTTGCCAGTCTTCATATGCATCTTCATAGCCAGCATCAGAGGCAGTGGAGTCTCTCACTCACGCCAATGATGAGGCACACACTGTGGATTCGGTGACCTTTTCCCCACAGGGTTGTTCATGATGGGCCAGTGGTAACACGATCTTCTTTGAGGATGCAGGAGGGATATCGACATCAATATCAGGCTCATCTAACAGTATATGTAGGGAAGATCTCAGTGTGGGAACAATGGAGTCAGCTTCTGAGGTGCTTGAGAAAGAGCCTGAAACACCTGTTATTTCTCTAGGATACTTCGTCACAGAATCTTGGATGCCTGTGCCCAAATTCTCTTGTCTGTTGAGGTGGTGCCCTTCATCTCCTCAACTACCAGTTCCCAGCGCCTTAATGTCAAGGAGCATGCTAGCACTCTAATGACCACTGTCATACACGTCAGTTAACGTAAAATCAGACGATTCATATTATGCGCAATAGCCCACAAAACATGTAGCTATGCTTTCTTATTAGTGATCACCATCTGAGGAGTCCGTTTTCTCATCACTTCAGGACGCCTGAGTCCTCCGTTTTCTCTCAATCTTAGAATGCGCCCAAGACTTCATTATTCCTTAGTAATGACACAATTTGAAATTGCAACTGTGGTTGCAATTTGGTGAGGAAACCTAGATATGTCTGTTTACAGTTGGAACATTCAAGATCCATTGTGAGTGGTGTTGAAAGCTTCAACTGTCCTTATTGTTAGTAAACTTGTCAAGTGAGTGAGTGTCGAGTTTGTCAACTAGAGTGGCATAATTTATGAAGTTCATGGGGTTATCCGGAATTTCCTATCGCTACTGAAGTTATATTATTTTGTCGCCCAAACATCAGGGAATCTGATGTTTATAGTTTAGTTAGTGTCAGTTGTCTATTTTATTAAGTCAGTAATCTACTGAACAGTTTCTGTCAAACTCAAAATTCTCCGAGACTTAAAGGCTGTTTTGACCTGGAATGTGGTTTGCGGTCGGGCGAATAGAGTTGCTATTGCGTTTATAACTCCATTTCACCTCTTTCCCGACAAACTCAATCTCTGATTAGATCATAAAGATAGACGTAGAAAATTAACCTGGTCTGTGACACTAACGGTCACAGCTAGGTGTCCAGCGACTACTTTGAATAGAAGGTCTATTGTTAGTAAAATTAGTCTTTCTGGTAGGGATATGCCCTCAGGCTCGCATATATACCGAGGCAGAAGGAAAATCACTCTTTTGTGACTTCTCCTCAAACGCATCTCCAGGCGCTGTTTGTGTGTTGGCAACAGTACTGAGGTTCGGGAGCCGCCTATGGGCAAGATGGTTCTCGAAGGATGTCTTGGCGAGATTATTCTGAAGAGCGAGCCGTAAACAACTTTCTGATCCATTATATGTATGGAGCCGTATTAATATCCATGCTTGGGGATGACTAGCAGAAATATAGTCATTCCAGGTTAAGTATTGAATCCATGAATGTTGGTGGTACCAGGGTTATTGTTATTCTCGGAGTTGAGTCCACCAAACCACCGAATACTAGTTAAAATGTCACGTTAGTCATTCCGAAGTTACCTGTTGTTATAAAGAATATTTTAATTCGAGATAGTGTCAAGTGTGTCATAATACCCACTTGCAGTGACAATGGAACAATATAGTGATTGTTAAATGTTGTAACCAAGAATTGAAGATGTAACTTGTTACTTGTAAGAGTAAGACCTGAGGGTCCAGTGTTTTCTGACCGTGTGTAGTAACTCCTGAATCTTACTTGTCAGAGAAATAATACAACAGTTGTCTCATGAAGTAGTGAGTATTTGAAGTAGTTAAATGGTGTAATAAATACTTGAAGTGTTTAATGAATTTATAAGTAATTGTGGATCTATTTTGTCATTTGTACAGTAAGACCTGAGGGTCCAGTCATGTCTGAGTGAATTTAAGTAACATCTTATTCACTTACTGTGTTAATAATTATTGAATTAGTAATTATATGAGTATCACAACTCTATTCCTTCTAAACATTGGTTCCCAGAGAATAATACTTACCCACGTACCTATAAACACTCTACCACACTACCCAAAAGCTTTCCATGAGTTATGTTATATTCTAATAAAAGTCTGGGTGGTGGCAGTCTACTGGTGAAAGTATAAGTGTTGTACTAAGAATAACATGGTTCCACTGACTAATCCATGGTTGAGAATATAATAAAACCGAGTATACTTCAGCAAGGTAAGGACATATAAATTCAGAAAATATAATATACATTATATGAAAAGAAATGAAAGACTTGGAAACTATAAGCAGAGAAATATCAGAATTACTTATAAGAATATATGCAAGAATACAGATATATATAGATAAAGAATCAAAGAATAATAACAGAAAAGTATATCTGGATGATAAAATATGAAGTAAAGAAAAACGTCCCGTTACAAATGGTGACCAGCTAGTGGGATTATTTTCATTTGAGAGCCAATTTGAAGGAATGAGATGTGATACTTTGGTGAATTTGTTTTCTCAGAATATTGTATATAGTAATGTATAAGTTTTGTCATCAGTAAGGAGTACAAATAATTGTGTGATTTAAAGTACAGACATTGAGTGGGCAGTTTACATCTGCCATGTGAAGAGTGTGATGAACAAAGGTTATGTAATCTAATGTTTTATTTGTAGATGTGGCATTTATTGGAAGTATTGATGTGATTTCAATAGAAAATGTTCAGATTCTCACTTGAAGTATTTTTCTAACTTTAGAAATTTTTATATTACCCAAGTGAGTGTTATGTGATTTTTTTTTATGTGTATGTTATCATTTTTTCTTTTGCTAGTGACCTGAATTGTAAACGGACTAGAAAGAGTTTTAGTTCTCAGTTGGAGTCAATTGGTGACAATTGAAATTATTGATATAACATAAGTTTGGTGTTAAATTTTTCAGTGTGGCATTTTTCAACCTGTTTCTTTTAACTGAGAATTCTATTACCTACAGCATTACAATTTCTTACAGTGTAGACTGATATTCATTGTTGGAAAGGAGGTTATATGTATTTGAGAACTAATTCCGGTGTATTTTCAGCAATAGTATTGATTGGGTTGAGGACTTTGTGGTGATATGGACATCAATAACAAGGCAATATCTGAAAATGGATTGTTGGAAAAACATCTGTATATGGAAGGACCACCAATTGTGAGTAAAGCACAGAGTAAATTGTGAAGTGGTAACAGAGTGTCAAGATAATTTAAACAGATAGTAAATACTCGTTGAATACAGAAAATCTGTTTTTGTGTTAATCATTCGTGAAATCTAAAGAGTTATATTTTCTTGAGACATTCTCGTCAAGTATCATCAAGTATTTTATTTTGAGCATGGCTATGAGTACTTTGTGAATTGAAACTTTGTATTGTTCTCTTTAGAGATATTAAATTTTCTGGGTGACAATCTCTCATACTTTTACTGATTAGTTGTATGAATATCCATTTAAGAAGTATCCGAGGCATTTAGGTGTCAATGTTTACCCCCTTTGCTCTTGAAGTGTGGTAATTGAATTTCTCCCTGTGAATGCAGTTGTGTGAAGTTGTGGTGACATCAAGGCATGATGATCACAGTAGTTGTGAATAAGTTGCAACTTGTGTGAGAGTTCCGAGCAGAATTTACCAAAGCCATGGAGGCAAGTATTCAGCGGAGAATGATAAAGGTTCAGAGAAGTTGGGAGAAAATTAGGTTCAGAGGTTTTCCGTCAGGGTCAGAACCTGATGAAAGGAAAACTACCGGCGAGGCCGAGGAAGTTAGTTGTTGTCATGGTTACTAGACTTTGGGTTTGAGAAGGGGGAAGTCAGATCTTTTGATAAGTGTGCTTAGACTTACCCAACTTAGATGAATTAGTAGAGAGAACGGCAAGAAATGAATAGTATTCTACCTTAGACTTGCATATTATTAAAGTAATACTTAACAAAAGTCGAGACCTAACCACATTTAGTGATGGATATAACGTATCAAGGTTTACACGCTTACCTTTTGGGCTTTTCAGCCAATCTCGTTAATCTTTATATTTTTTACCAGAGAAGTAAACATAGTGGTAGCCACTTTTTGCAGCGAAGAACTGAGTTGAATGGAGCTACCCCGATGATGTTATAGTGTGGGGTATGGGATGTTTGGGTTCACACTCAGGATGGGATGGAGAAAGGAAACTCACAATGTGCTCTCTGTATACATGTTGTATTGGATGTACAATGCAGCTTGGTGCTGGGAAGTGGCAGCGTGGTTACAAGCGTGATGTAGAGAGCTGGTTGGTGAGGATGCTCAGAGAAGGACAGCTTGTGGGTCGCCATGCTCGCCGGCGGGAGCGAGGGCCGCCAGGCAGCGGCGGAGGAGGTGGTGTAGCTTGCTGCGGCTGTAGCTAGAAAAGAGAGAGGTCACCACGAGGTCAGGTCTTAAATAGCGGGGGTAGGCGTGGCTTAGTAGTTGACCTCCGTGATGTATGGCGGCACTGGTTGACCCAGACCACAAGGCATACACTGGGGAATTCGCGGGGTCGGCTACTCAGCGACAAACAGCGTTTGTAGGGGAGAAATCCACTACAATACTCCACCCTTCCCTCCAGGCGGTGTAGGAGACTTGTCTGCAGGGTTGCATGGCAAATGTGAGGCAGAATGGCGAGGGCGTGGATGAGCCGGCCGCTAGACGAGACAACTGTCTAGATACACAATATCTGTGGGAGTAGAGAGAGAGAAAAAGGGTGTGTGGAGGCGATGAATGTTGTGCTTCCCTCACGGCAGGTACAGAGTCGTCAGATGCGCCTTGTGGGGTGTGTGGGCCTGGGTGAGGAGCAGGGGCTGCGTCAGCAGAAGCGGATGAGAGCTCGTGACAGCAGCTGGGTCCACGACAGCAGCAGGGTGCAGGACAGTAGCAGGGAGTACCTGAGGGAGAAAAGAGGTGGTGTGTTGGTCCGCACTCAGGCGCATGGGCCGCGTCGGGAGCAGGGGCTGCATCAGGAGGAGCGGCAGGGGGTACTGCTGGGCCGGGGGCGGCGTCTGAGGCAGGACGGGTGTGCTGGGGTCGGTAGGACGTGGTGCTTGGGGCAGGAAGAGGAGCTGGTGTCTGCTTAGAGAAGCAGTGCTGCTCTAGGGTGTCTAACCTGCGGTTTAGAGACAGTAGCTGTAGAGCCGATGAGAGCTGCTTCTGGGTGGATAAGCATGATCTGTTTCTCCTCCATCCTGTGTGAGTGCGAATCTCCGGGGTCACCATTTGTGGGGTACGGGTTATTTGGGTTCACACTCAGGATGGGATGGAGAAAGGAAACTCACAATGTGCTCTCTGTAAACATGTTGTATTGGATGTAAAATGCAGCTTGGTGCTGGGAAGTGGCAGCGTGGTTACAAGCGTGATGTAGAGAGAGCTGGTTGGTGAGGATGCTCGGAGAAGGACAGCTTGTGGGTCGCCATGCTCGCCGGCGGGAGCGAGGGCCACCAGGCAGTGGCGGAGGAGGTGGTGTAGCTTGCTGGGGCTGTAGCTAGAAAAGAGAGAGGTCACCGTTGTTGTTGTTGAGATTGTCGGACCGTAGTCCGACACGGGCCTTTGCCTATAGGCGGCCCGTTTGGTGGTTCCGGCTGGAGCTCCAGGAGCAGCCAGACCGGATTGGGATTGGAGGTGGTCCCACCTGCAGATTGGAGGGATACTGCAGGTTGCAAGTGTGAGCGGACCCCCGATCAGTAGACGCTTACCACCAGCCCCCACTCTTGGACGTGGTCAGCTTCGGAGTGGCGCGCCCCCCGAACTGGGGTCCGCACTTGCTGGGAGAGGATGCTTTCTAAGCTATCTGGGTGGTGGGTATCGTGTGATGACCCGGAGTAGGTGGTGAATGTGGTCTGTATGGGCCTTTCGGGTTAGAGTGGCTGCTGGTGTTGTGTGTGTTTCTTGGGAGATTTGAGTTCTGTTTCGGAGGCTTTGTGTGACCTCGCAATCGAGGAGATAGTGTTCAAGTGGGTTGGCTGCTGGCTCCTGACAGTAGGTGCATTCCATGACGTCATTTCCGATCATCTGCCAGGAGCACTTGTACCCTAGTCGTAGTCGATGAAGGCTGACTTGGGTTTGTCTTGGAGTTTTCTTGTCAGCGAAAGGTGGTTCCCCTTTTGTGGCCGCCAGGTACCATTTGGCTGATTGGGAACCAGCGTTGAGTGCATGAAGGAAGCTCTTTTTGATGTGGAGCTTGGTAGTCTTTCTGAGGTGATTCTTGATCTGTTGCACACTTGCTGGAACTTGGATGTGTACGCTACTAGAACGTGTAGCTGCCTTGGCTGCTTCGTCTGCCACGTCGTTTCCTCCGATCCCTACATGACTGGGAATCCAGTGTAAGACGACTGGTCGGTTTTGGCTTTGGAATTCCTGTAGCTGTGCGAGGATCGAGGTGATGATGTGGACGTTGTCTCTTGGTTGACTGTGTTGCAGCGCCTGCATGGCCGATTTCGAGTCCGTGTGAATTATGACGGACTTGTTGTGTTGTGTTGCAGCGTGTTGTAGGGCCTTTGAGATTGCTACCAGTTCTGTTTGTAGGATGGAGCAGTCATTGGAAAGTCTCCATTGGAGGGTCTGACCTTGGGTGTAGAAGGCCGCTCCGGATCTATGATGTTTTGGGTCCACCGAGCCGTCTGTGAAGTATGATGCTGCATCAGCCGGTGTCTCGGTGGCTATGGCTTCGAGAGTTATTTTTTTGAGGTCGTCCTTCTGGAGGTTGGCTTTACTATCGCCTAGGTCGGTGATTTTGAGTGTGGCTGGCGGAGGGCTCCATGGTGGAGGAATAGCGTAACCATTGTCTCGTGTGTCTTGGTTGTTCTTGACGAGTGTTTCTGCTTGCAGGTGTCGGATGACCTCGCTTGCCTCGTGCGACCAGGTGGCCCCTCGCACTCTGTGGTCGAGGTGGAGGGAGGCACTGATTCGAATCTTGGCAACTGTGGGCTTGTCTGCTCTACAGATTTTGGCGAGGAGACCGGCTGTCACCTGCTTGACTCGTACTGCCAGGGGTGGTAGTTCGGTTTCCATTTGCAGATTGCAAATTCTGGTCCACATGGGTGCTCCGAGCATGGTCCTGAGAGCATTGTTTTGGATGACTTCTAGCTTAGCTATTTGGTCTTCTCTCAGTCCAATGAGTGCTGGAGCACTGTAATCTACCAGCGATCTGATGGCGGCTGTGTAGTAGGCTTTGAGCACATGAAGGTTTGCTCCTGCGGATTTGCTGGTGAGCGACCTCATTATATTGTGTCTGCTCTTCGTCCTGTGCCTGAGATACTCGAGTTGCGGCTTGAAGGTGAGTTTCTGGTCAAACCAGATTCCAAGACACTGGTGGGCGTTGGTCCAGACTACCGGCGTGTTTTGTATGGAGAGCATCTTGTCTGGTGTGTCTGTGCAGATGGCCATCGCTTTCGACTTGGCTGGATTTATCTTGAGTCCAAGTCTGTTGCACTCCTCTTCTATAAGTTGGAGTGCGTGTTGCGTGTTGGCTAGTCTGTTCGATCCTCTTACTATAAGCTGTAAGTCGTCTGCATAGCATAGGAGCTTGGCTGTTTGTCTGAAAGGAAGTTTGACTAGATTTTCCATCAGGACATTGAACAGCATTGGACTGAGGATGCCTCCTTGTGGGGTTCCGTTTTCATGGACCCTGTAGCTTGAGGTTGCTCCCTGAAAGCGTACTCGTGCTTCTCTCTGTGTGAGGTAGTTCTGGATCCACCCCAGCAACCTTCCTTTGACGCCTTTTTTAGCGAGCGTAGTTGTAATGGCCAATGGATTTGCTAGTTCGAAGGCTTTCTCCAGGTCGAGGAAGACCACCAGAGCTGGTTTGTTGTCCACTGTGCTGAGTATCTCGGCGATGTTGTTGCCTGTGCCGGTGTTCTCGGTGTAAGCAAAGATGTGAGGGTGTGGGCTGCCTACTTTCCACTTGAGTCGGTTGAGAGCCATTCTTTCTCCCGTCTTCGCTATGCAGCTGAGAAGGGAGATGGGCCTCGGTTTGTCTGGTTCTCTGGGCTTCGGAATGGGCTGTATATCTGCCTTCTTCCATTCCGGTGGGAGTCTTTGTGCTGTCCACGAGGCATTGATGGCTTGCAGCAGAGCCTCGTGTCCGGCTGTACCGGCATGAGAAAGCATGGAGTAGGTTATCCTGTCAGCCCCTGGTGCTGTGTCCTTGCTTCGTTTTAGCGACTTCTGGAGTTCTTGCTGGTTGAATGGTCTGTCAGTGTCATCTTCACTGTTGCAGGCCTCTTCGATCATCTGGAGTCTGACCTGTCGCAGACGCCGTTGCGTCTCCTCCGCCTGTCTCGGGAGGTTTTTCGTTGCTGCTCGGTCAGAGAACAGTTTTGCAAGTCTCTCGGCTTCCTCTTCTGGGTTGGGATGGGTTGGTGGTGGTGGTGTTGCCTTCCCAGATGCCCTTCGGATCTGGGCCCACATCTTGCCAAGGGAGGTGTGCTCGTTCAGTTCGGAGCACCACTTGAGCCAGCTTACGTTTTTTATTTCTTCCTTCTCTTCCCTGGTATCCTTAACTATGACTTGCAGGAGATGTCTGTTTGTTGCCGTGGGATGTCTCCTGTAGTTTCTTCGGGCCATGTTCACTCTGTGGTTGAGTTCTTTCACCCTGGGACAGTAGTACCAGTAATCATTGTACTGTCTTGATGTGGGTTTTGTTTTTGGGATAGCCTCTTCTGCCGCTTGGTGAAACGCCTCGACCAATTGGTGGTGGAGGGTTGTCTCATTCACGGGTGCTGCGCCGGCCGGCTGTGATTTTTCGCGCCACTTAGCCAGGTGTTTCTTAAAGAGTCCCCAGTCTGCCTTTTGGGTATTGTATCTCCATCTCGGGGGGGGGGTGGAGTGGGGAGTTTGTTCACCTTCAGCGTTGTTAGGGTTGCGAAGTGGTCGCTGGACAGCGTGGGGTGTATCTGCCAGGAGGCCGAAGGCTGTAGTGCACTGGAGACGAAGGTTAGATCTAGCCTTCCTCCCCACGAGGTCAGGTCTTAAATAGCGGGGGTAGGCGTGGCTTAGTAGTTGACCTCCGTGATGTATGGCGGCGCTGGTTGACCCAGACCAAGAGGCATACACTGGGGAATTCGCGGGGTCGGCTACTCAGCAACAAACAGCGTTTGTAGGGGAGAAATCCACTACAATAGTGTGGGCTAGTGATTTTACAACCTAGTCAGACAGGTTAGCCAGAGTATTGAGAAAGTCCTTCCCTTTCATACACTTGCCGGTGGGACGGTGTAATTGTACAGTTTTAATTGATACAGGCAGTGAAGTGCAGTTAATTTCTCTAAGTTTTGTCAATACCTTAGGCATAGGTCCCATTAGGCCTTGTAAGTACAAATACAAAGCTGTTACCGGGGATGAGCTGAATGTGAAAGGCACTGTAGAAGTAAAAGTAAATGTGACCACCTGTTGATTCTTTATCAAATTCAGAACAGGATGAAAGAGAGTGTGTGGGCAGTCACGGGAACCCAGTGGCAGTTCCTGCAGCTAAGTTTTCAAGGAGGAGTAGGAGACCAATGATCCATATGGATCTTTAGTGACAGACCCAGTTGGGCGGTCGCGTTTCTCGGTTGCCGTCAAGGGCACTTACATCTTGTTTGGATGTGTTGTTGATGAACATCAACTGTTGGTTTTGCCATTCAAGTTTGGCCAGCGTGAGACTTTTTGTGAAGGGATTGTCAGTATGTAGCATAGATAAGAGGAGTGAATAGATAAATCTTACTGCAGTGAGAACATCGTTTGGTGTGAGTGATCAGGTTCGCTTGGAGGTCCTATCTGCAGTAGGCCTGGGTTTGTGTAGGAGGTAGTTGTGCTGGACTTTAGTCACTGCTAGGAGTGTACAGCAGTATATGGGCCTAGTGCAGTTGAAGACACTTGCATTACGAAGTACAGAAGGGCACTGGAGGTTTTGGGGGTATCATGTGGACCGGGTCGCCTGCATTATAGTCTATTTGTGTCCATGAGCTCTGGCCGCTTAGATCTTGCCTCGTCTCTTGAGTGGAGAATGATCCTTTTTGTGGTAAGTTCAACCCGCATACCTCAGTGGCTCGATGGGGTCAGTCTATCTACTCAAAGCTTGAGATCTCGATTGTTGAATTTTGTGCTTGGGTCCAGTGTCATACATATCTGATCAATCGCCTAGATGGAAACTACTTGTCATCCTGGTGGATGTTGTAGTTAAAAATGTACAAAAATGTAAATGCGGCTAGCTTGTTTTTTTTATTATTATGTTCTATAACATTGATGTATGGTTATGTTCTTCTCTGTGTCACGACCAGTATTGCTTTGGTAGATTATTCATTTGAGGTGAAAAATTTTATGTATGTGAAAATTTTGTAACATGTAGGTTACCTGTATTGTTGACCATTACCCCAGTATTAAAGGGTGTTGTGTTTTGAAAATTATGTATTTACTGTGAATGTTTTGTTGACTATACCGCATAATATGAATTTTTGGGAGGGGAAAGCTTTGTAATGACCACGGTCATACACGTCAGTTAACGTAAAATCAGACAATTCATATTACTCTCAATAGCCCACAAAACATGTAGCTATGCTTTCTTATTGGGGTTCCCCATCTGAGGAGTCCGTTTTCTCATTGCTTCAGGATGCCTGAGTCCTCTGTTTTCTCTCAATCTTAGAATGCACCCGAGACTTCATTATTCCTTAGTAATGACACAATTTGAAATTGCAACTGTGGTTGCAATTGGTAAGGCAACCTAGATATGTCTGTTTACAGTTGGAACATTCAAGATCCATTGTGAGTGGTGTTGGAAGCTTCAACTGTCCTTATTGTTAGTAAAACTTGTCAAGTAAGTGAGTGTCGAGCTTGCCAGCTAGAGTGGCATATTTTATGTCCTTCGTGGGGTTATCCGGAATTTCCTATCGCTACCGAAGTTATATTATTTTGTCGCCCAAACATCAGGGAATCTGATGTTTATAGTTTAGTTAGTGTCAGTTGTCTATTTTAGAAAGTCGTTAATATACTGAACAGTTTCTGTCAAACTCAAAATTCTCCGAGATTTTTGCTGTTTTGACCTGGAATGTGGTCTGCGGTCGGGCGAGTAGAGTTGCTAGTGCGTATATAACTACATTTCACCTCTTTCCTGACAAACTAATCTCCGATTAGATCATAAAGATAGACATAGACAATTAACCTGATATGTGACACTGACGGTCACAGCTAGGTGTCCAGCGACCACTTTGAATAGAAGGTCTATTGTTAGTAAAATTAGTCTTTCTGGTAGGGATATGCCCTCAGGCTCGCATATATACCGAGGCAGGAGGAAAATCACTCTCTTGTGATTTCTCCTCAAACGCATCTCCAGGCACTATTTGTGTGTTGGCAACACTACTGAAATTCGGGAGCCGCTCTCGAAGGATGTCTTTTAGGTGGCGAGATTATAATCCCAGGATGAGATTCCTCTGGAGACGCCATCGACAACTCTGCGAGTCTGTCACGAGTCAACGTCCTCCGGCGCTCCGGGCTACCGAGCGAGCCTGTAAACAACTTTGGCCAGCTGACTCCGTTTTGTGATCGTGGTCCATCTATTGTTCTTGGCTATATGTATGGAGCCGCATTAATATCCATGCTTGGGGATGACTAGCAGAAATATAGTCATCCCAGGTTAAGTATTGAATCCATGAATGTTGGTGGTACCAGGGTTATTGTTATTCTCGGAGTTGAGTCCACCAAACCACGGAATGTTAGTTAAAGTGTCACGTTAGTCATTCCGAAGTAACCTGTTGTTATAAAGAATATTTAAATTCGGGATAGTGTCAAGTGTGTCATAATACCCACTTGCAGTGACAATGGAACAATATAGTGATTGTTAAATGTTTTAACCAAGAATTGAAGATGTAACTTGTTACTTGTAAGAGTAAGACCTGAGGGTCCATTGTTATCTGTTCGTGAATAGTAACTCCTGAATCTTACTTGTCAGAGAAAAAATACAACAGTTGTCTCATGAAGTAGTGAGTAATTGAAGTAGTTAAATGGTGTAATAAATACTTGAAGTGTTTAATGAATTAATAAGTAATTGCGGATCTGTTTTGTCAATGGTACAGTAAGACCTGAGGGTCCAGTCATGTCTGAGTGAATTTAAGTAACATCTTATTCACTCACTGTGTTAATAAATATTGAATTAGTAATCTACGAGTATCACAACTCTATTCCTTCTAAACATTGGTTCCCAGAAAATAATACTTACCCACGTGCCTTTAAACACTCTACCACACTACCCAAAAGCTTTCCATGAGTTATGTTATATTCTAATAAAAGTCTGGGTGGTGGCAGTCTACTGGTGAAAGTATAAGTGTTGTACTAAGAATAACATGGTTCCACTGACTAATCCATGGTTGAGAATATAATAAAACAGAGTATACTTCAGCAAGGTAAGGACATATAAATTCAGAAAATATAATATACATTATATGAAATGAAATGAAAGACTCGGAACTATAAGCAGAGAAATATCAGAATTACTTATAAGAATATAAGCAAGAATAAAGATATCTTTACCTGTCTGGCCTAAGTAAAACAGGTAACTAGACTTAAACAACATAAATATAGTGTTAGGACAGGCCAGGAATCCAATGCTCTGTTTGTTCATTTGAGAGATTACAAGAATTGCATTGACTGGGATAATGCCTCCTCAATATTACCTTGTAATTCAATTGATAGTAGGAACATCATAGAATCTAGTCTCATTAAACATACCGAAGCATTCAACATGAATTTGAGTAATGGCATGTTCAAACTGGACAATTTTGTAATAAGAAGATTTGTAACCAGGTGAGAAGGTTGGATCACCTTACCCTCTGACCTGACTACCGACCGTTGCCGTGCTATTTAAAGATTAGTAGGGTCATTACCTAATACCTGACCATTGTGGACCTGGTCTCACCCTCCTCTGTATATATACACCTTGTTTTGTACTTCTCTTTAGTCTGTACTCACCCCTGAAGATGTGAATTACACGAAAGCGCTTGGGAACTTCATACTAGGAACATCATAGAATCTAGTCTCATTAAACATACCGAAGCATTCAACATGAATTTGAGTAATGGCATGTACAAACTGGACAATTTTGTAATAAGAAGATTTGTAACCAGGTGAGAAGGTTGGGTCACCTTACCCTCTGACCTGACTACCGACCGTTGCCGTGCTATTTAAAGATTAGTAGGGTCATTACCTAATACCTGACCATTGTGGACCTGGTCTCACCCTCCTCTGTATATATACACCTTGTTTTGTACTTCTCTTTAGTCTGTACTCACCCCTGAAGATGTGAATTACACGAAAGCGCTTGGGAACTTCATACTAGGAACATCATAGAATCTAGTCTATATATATATATATATATATATATATATATATATATATATATATATATATATATATATATATATTTGTATATATATTATATATTATATATATACACATATATATTATATACATATATATATATATATATATATATAGTATATATATACTATACATATATATATATATATATATTGTATATATACATATATAATATATATATATATATACATATATATATACATATATACATATATATACTATATGATATATATACATATTATTATCATATATATATATATATATATATATATATATATATATATGTTATATATATATATATATATATATATATATATATATATATATATATATATTATATACATATATATATATATATTATATATGTATATAATATATATATATATATATATATATATATATATATATAGGGAAGGTGGGGTAAGACGGACCCCTGGGGTGAGATGGACCCTCCTCTAATTTGAATTATTAAGGGCATGGTTAAGATTGTTGCCACTAGATGTCCTTCACATCAACTGTAACTCACGCGGGTGCAACCGGAAGCCAGGTCCAGTACCGCATTGGCGCTCGAGTTGGAGGTTTGTGTTTTTTGACAGTGCTGATGTTATTTGGAGAAGGTAAGATAATTATTTTTTTGCATTGATATACTGGCTGTAATGATTTGGTATTTATGCTGCATATAGCCAATCGTGTGTGCATTATAGGTATGTGCCATAACATGATATATAAAACATAGATGTTTTATTAAAAAAAAATAATGCGAATATTTACGTATGGGGTGAGATGGACCCCGAGGGTTCCATCTCACCCCTTACTCTAAATATTTTACAAACACTTAGCATTTTCTTTCCTTTTTCCTTGTAGATGCCCCGGAAATACGTGAGAATAAGTAATAGAGGGGGATGGAATACAGAAGCAATGCAGAATGCAATATCTGCAGTTAAAGAAAAAAAGATGGGTGTGAAAGCAGCCTCCAAGGAATTTAATGTCCCCAAGACTACTCTACGTCGCCGCGTTAAAGAGAAAAATAAGATAGCAACCGGTTCGACAAAGGTAAGAAACTGTTTAGCATCTTCAAAACTTAACTATCTTGTGTAACATTTCCTGAAAGCCTAATTTTTTTTATTAATATTTATGAATTTGTTCCTTCTTTTGGGCTCGTTGTCCTGCAATATTATGTAGCCTATTAAATTTCGTTTTTGTTTCTAACTTCTAACATATTATGTCTTCCTCTATTTCCAGATGCTTGGTCCTCTCACGACGGTATTCAGTAATGAACAAGAAGAAGAGTTGGTTGCTCACATTTTATCGATGGAAGATCGATTTTTTGGACTTACTACAAGGGATGTTCGCTACATTGCATTCCAAGCAGCGGAGAGGAATAACTTGGACCACAAATTTAACAAAACGGTGAGATCTTTCTACAGAACAGGTTTCTTACTTTCATACTTAGTTTACATCCTGATTTGATACACATTGAAGTTTGATTTTATTCCAGTTACATTTTATCTGTTGTTTCTGTCTTTTTCCAGGTTGGACTTGCAGGTAAAGACTGGTTATTGGGCTTCCTACGGCGCCACCCACAACTTTCAATTCGGACCCCAGAACCAACTTCTGCTGCTCGAGCAAGATGCTTCAATCAGACAAATGTGGACAAGTTCTTCGACATCTTATCCTTAGTTCAGGAAGGCCACTTCTTTCCTCCACACAGGATTTTCAATGTGGATGAGACAGGTATTACAACGGTGCAGACAAAACCTACAAAAATCCTTGGTCAGCGTGGGAAAAAACAGATTGGCAGTCTGACTTCTGCTGAAAGAGGAGTTCTAGCTACAGCAGTTTGCTGTATGTCAGCTGGAGGGCAGTTTGTTCCACCTTTCCTCATCTTTCCACGGGTTCGTATGAAGCAAGAACTAAAGGATGGTGCTCCACCAGGAACCGGATTTGCCTGTCATCCATCTGGGTGGATGCAGCTCCCCATTTTTACAGAATGGTTTCAGCACTTTATTGCCCACACCAAGCCATCAGTGAATGATCCAGTATTGTTGATTATGGATGGACATATGACCCATATTAAGAATCTTGATGTTATCAATCTTGCCAGGGATAATTATGTCACGATTGTTGTTTTACCACCACATTGCAGTCACCGAATGCAGCCACTGGATGTTTCATTTATGAAACCACTGAATGCCTACTATGTGAGGGCTATTGAAACATTCCTCAGAAACAATCCTGGCAGGCTTGTGACAATCTACAAAATAAGTGCTTTGTTTGGTGAGGCCTATCTACATGCTGCTGTTCCAAACACAGCCATTAATGGGTTTAAGAAAACCGGTATCTGCCCATTGAATAAGCATGTTTTCGGAGAAGCTGCATTTTTACCTGCCCACCCAACAGACTTTCCATTAAATGCTGATCAGGAAGAGGAAGATCTGAACGACCATGTCGCCCCTCCTATCATGGTCACTGAGAATGAACCTGAATTGGAAGTAGCTGACATATCGGAAAACTCATGTGCTGTTCCTGTTCCTGAAAACCAAGTCTGTTCAGGCCAGGTAGTTCACCCAAGGAAATTGTTCCCTTGCCAAAGGTGACCATAACGACACGAAAGAAAAGACCTAGGGCTCAAAGGAGACCCCTCAACATGACAGGATCCCCATACAAGAATGAGCTCGAGACAGAAATTCAGAAGAAAAAAGAAAAAGAGGTCAGTCTAGCAAAGAAGCAAAAAGAAAGAGAAGCCAAAAATCATATCAAAGCAACTACGACGTGAAAAAAGGAAGATAAACCCAAAAACACAACAAGCAAAAGCTGGACCATCCTGGCTTCATGAAAGCAACAGCGAGAGTGAAGAGGGAGATGGAACTGTCTGCCTGTATTGCAGTGACACCTTTGGAAATTCTGCAAGAGGTGAAGGGTGGGTTTGTTGTGCCAATTGTAAAAAATGGGCACACGAGCAATGTGCAGTGATACTGGATGATGAGGATGATATTGAGTGTTTTGTTTGTGATCTATGCAAGGAATGATCAGGCAATTTGGCATAATATTTATAAAGTATCCCTGCAGGTGTAAAATGGGCACAGAAGCAAATGTATGTGGGTAAAGGATGCTGAAAGAAGGGTTTTCTTTGTAATTTGATCCAGGAAGGATCTGTTTTCATTATTTTTTGGTCGAGGGTTATGATGAACCCTTAGGAAGTACCCGAAAAAATGACGGGGTAAGACGGACCCGTCTTACCCCGTCATTTTTTTTCGGGTACAATAAAAGTTACTTTTTTATTTTAACCATAGTTTCAATTTTTCCCTCAAATAACCGTGCCTAGGTTGTGTATTGGAATCATAAGACCCCAAAGTACCACCACAACCCCTAAAACATGAAAAAAATATCAAAATGTGGCTTCTAGACCCGTTTATTTCTTAAGGGGTCCGTCTTACCCCACCTTCCATATATATATATATATATATATATATATATTTCATGTAAATCCACAATGAAAACGTGGATAAGATATATATATATATATATATATATATATATATATATATATATATATATATATATATATATATATATATTTCATGTAAATCCACAATGAAAACGTGGATAAGATAAATCTTGATAAAATCACACGGGAAAATGGAAACAACGGAGTACCTTAGCTTTCGTCTTTATTCAAGACATCTTCAGAGGCAACTGGATTACATGGACAGAGAGAGGCTTAAATATACAGGGTGACCTAAAAACATGAGGTCAGGTCATAATGATGACATCCACTAATCCCCACACCAACATACACGTAGAGGAGCTTAAGAGAAGGGTGATGACGTGACTAGACAGGTCAGGTCAGAAAAAAGGGACCCACAAAATAACTATCATACATCAAGATCAAAGGTTTTCAAAGCATTTTTAACCTTGGGCCACTGACAAATAAATTTATGTAACATATTATCAGTTTTGAACTGACCATCACTAAGGTTTATTGATTTTAATTCCTTAATCAAACTAGCTTCAACCAGAAGTCTTTCTGTGACACAAGATGATTTGAATACTTCTAAGCTTTTTTCCCAAGCAATGGGGTGATTATTATTCCTAACATGAACGAACAAGGCACTGCTTTCAGATGCAGTTCTGATATTATACTTATGTTGTTTGATTCTGAGCTGCAGTGTTTTTCCTGTCTGACCTACATAATTACAATTACATTTGCTACATGGAATACAATAAACACTTCCATTTACATTCAAACTTGGGCTATTCCTTATTAACATATTGGTAATGGTTGAGTCATACTTGAAAACAACATTAATATTTAGAAGCTTGAGGGACCGAACTAACGGGACAAATTCATCACGATAGGGCAGAGTCAAAATATTCTTAAGTGTAGGAACTTGTCTGGTTTGAGAGGAATGAAAGGATTTTTTAGCCCTTTTAAAGCAACGATCAACAAACACAGAAGGGTACCCAAGTTTCTGTGCAATAGAACGAATGTGTTTAAATTCATCGTCAATAAATTCAGAGTCACAAATACGCAGACATCTTAGGAACATAGCAGAAAAAACTGACATTTTGGTAGACTCAAGGTGATTCGATAAAAAGTGAATGAAACTGTCTACCTGTGTGGGCTTTCTATATACCTTAAATTTATAGTTTTGGCCATTTCTCATGATAAGCATATCAAGAAATGGAAGGGATTCATTTATTTCTCTTTCAATTTTGAATGTGATACTAGGGACAATATTATTAAGCTTGTCTAAAAATTCCAATGGGTCACTGTTTTTAGGCCATACACACACACATGCACTCACAGACCCACCTTATATTAAATTCTTGAGAATTACTTCAGACTTCTGTAATTCTGTGCATAGATTACGAGGGGTTGACCCGGTCTTTGCACAGATAGAGTACAGAAGCTGTCGGCATGTCTCACAGGGATCAAAATGATACCCTGGACGATGGAATTACGAGTTTAAGTCTGGGAGACCTCTCCCCACCCACACTCAGGCCCCACGCTCCCCACAGTGACAACGCACAATCACCCACAGAATCTCTTTGTTCGTCGCGAGCAAGCTCTCCTGCGGTGCCTGCGTCCACAGATCTCCTTCAACTGATTAAGTGGATGGAAACTTCTCGACGCCAGGACTATGTTGCAAGGAGAGAAGAGGAAGAAATTCGGTACAGAAAGTCTGAAAGACGACGCCACGAAGATGAACAAAGACGCTGAGAACTAGAAGATATACGTAGAAGTGAGGATGACCTGAGAAGAAGAGAGGATCAAGCCAGATTTGAAGTCTTGATTTCTCTGTTAGCCTCCCCACAACGATCTACCGTACAAGATTCCTCTGCTACTACTAATGCTGATACGACTAGAGGTACTAGTACCTCATTTCCCAGAGTCGATTCAACAATTCCTCAAAAGGCTGCAGCACAAACGCCTCCCTCTCTGAAGTCTGACGCTTCCTATCAGATATTTCGGGAACGGCGTCGACGTTGGCAAAACTATGCAACAATGGTTGACTTGTCAAGTTTACCACAGCCTAAACAGATGATACAGCTTCGTATGTGCTTGTCCTTAGAGACACAACGTACTCTCGAGCACACACTTCAAGTGCCTCCTACGACAACGCAACGAAGCGCTTAGAAGAAGAGAACTCCTCCAATGTAAGCAGCTTGATGGAGAATCTTTTGATGCATTTTTTGTAAGACTGAAAAGATGTTCAGAGGAAGTTGATGTTTGTCCTGGAAACTCTCAAGTCTGTGAAGAGACACAACTCAAGACAATTATTTTAACGGGTATTCGAGATGAAGAGCTAGTTCAGCGTCTCATTTCACTTGACCCCACTTCCTCCCTTCAAGATGTTATTACAAAATGTCGAGCGTACGAGGCCGCCAGGTGTGCGACTTCAGCTTTACGTTCACAACCTGACCAGGTGAGGGCGGTGTCTTCCTACAGAAAGGGTAAGAAGCAGCAAGGTAACCCCACCCCTCACCCTCCAGCTACACCTTCAGCAGCAGCTTTGTGTAACAGCTGTGCGAGACAGCATGATGCCTCCCAGTGCCCAGCTGCTCAAAGCGTGTGCAGAAGTTGCGACCGCCAGGGTCACTGGGCTTACACAGTCAAGTGCCCTGCTAGCAAAGTTCAGTGCAGACTTTGTGGTCGTGTGGGCCATTATGACAAATGTTGTCGTAAGAAGACACAGAAAGGACACCACCAAGGATCCAAGAAGTCATCCTCAGGTAGTGCTGGCGCGCCCCTTCCTTCTGGCAAGCATCAAGACACTGTGTCCAGTCGTTCCTGCCGTCATGTACATTGTTCCACAGACACGACGCCCCAGCACATCAGTGTCGTCATCTCTCACGGTAACTTGTCATCCAGTCTTCAGATGTTACCTGACACCGGTGCTGACGTCTCAGTAATTGGTCCACAGTACTTAGCAAGTTTAGGAATACCCCGGAGCAACCTACAGCCCCCTCCTCAGACAACGAAACTGATAGCTGATGGGCTACTCTTACCTTTGGTAAGCAGTCTTGCTCAGCCCGGATTGATGTTCATGATGGGATCCCGACTCCGCTTTTATCATATGGCCATTGTCAGGAGTTGGCCATTATTTCCAAGGAATTCCCCAAACCTATTTTAAAGGTCACCCATGTCAACAGGTTGAAGGAACTCCCTATCTCTACTAACACGTCCCCTTCTGATGCAAGAGCTTACGTTCTCAAGGAGTTTGCTGACGTGTTGGTTACGAAGAAATCTTTGGGATCCACACCACTCAAGCCGATGGTGGGTCCACCTATGAAGATTCATCTTAAGGATGGTGCCACACCTTTTGCCATCCACACCCCTCGTTTGATTCCTCATGCCTACAAGGAGCTAGTTAGACAAGAGCTTGACTCCATGGTTGCTCAGGGAATCATCAAGCCGGCCGGAGACGAACCTTCACCTTGGTGCCACCCTCTCGTCCCCGTCGCCAAACCTCGTGGTGGAGTACGAATCACCACCGATCTGTCAAAACTTAACCAGCAAGTTTCCCGTCCAGCCCCTCCCTTCACCCACACCCTTCGCAGCTGTTCGAAATGTGGACCCGAAGGCGAAGTTTTTTACAACGATGTACGCCTTATGTGGTTATTGGCAGATCGAGTTGGCCGAAGAAGACCAACATTTGACTACATTCATCACACCATATGGAAGATATCAGTATTGCAGAGGCCCCATGGGATTTGCCGCTACGGGCGATGCATTCTATCAACGTGGTGACGCGGCCCTTCAAGGAGTCAGGAATTGTGTCAAAGTGGTTGATGATATTTTACTCCATGACGAAGACTACTGTGCCCACCTCTCCCGAATATATGAAGTTCTCACCAGATGTCGAAAGTATGGGATTACCCTCAACGCTGACAAGTTTGTAGTCGCCGCACCATCAGTGAACTTCTGTGGGTACACTCTCTCAGCATCAGGTATCGCAGCTGACCCGGAGAAATTAAGTGGAATCAGGGATTTTCCAACCCCTGTCAACCTGACAGACCTCCGTTCTTTTTTGGGTCTGGTCAATCAGCTGGCTGAATTTTCACCTGACATCTCCGCCGCAGCCCAGCCGTTACGCCCCCTGCTGAGCCCCAGGAGGACATTCCTGTGGACCCCAGATCATCAAGAGGCCTTCCAGCGAGTCAAGCAGGCCCTCTTAAGTCCACCTGTCCTCGCCTGTTACGACCCAGCCCTACCCACCGTCCTCCAGACTGACACCTCCAGACTCTATGGCGTTGGTTACGCCCTTCTGCAGGACCACAGCGGTGGACAACTCCGCTTAATTCAGTGTGGATCCCGGTTCCTGACGGACGCCGAGACCCGATATGCCACGATTGAGCAGGAGATGTTGGCTGTTGTCTGGGCGATGGCGAAGTGCCGCTTCTACCTGATAGGACTTCAGCACTTCACCCTCTTCACGGTTCATCGCCCTCTTGTACCTAATTATCAATCACTACTCTTTGGATGCAGTAGAGAATCCTCGCCTTCAACGTTTGAAAGAGAAGCTCTCGCCTTATCTCTTCACGGCTGTGTGGCGTGCGGGTAAGCTGTTGTGCATCCCGGATGCCCTGTCCCGCGCCCCTGTCAGTCGCCCCACCCCAGAGGACGAGATGTTGTGTTCTACAGCTGCTGCATCCCTCAAGTCAGTAGTCTCATTGAAGGCCGTCTTCACATCAGAAGAGTCTACAGCACCGGATGCAGACAAGACCCTTGAAGATCTCCGCATCGCAGCCCGGGCCGACCCTTCCTACATTCGGCTCGTCGACTGTGTGTCCCAGGGATTTCCATCTAACCGATACGACCTTCATGAATCGCTACTCCCGTACTGGAAGATACGCGAGGACCTCTATTGTGACGGAGACCTCGTCTTGTATGGTCCACGAGTAGTCATTCCTGCTGCCCTACGCCGCCGTACCTTGACCCGCCTTCACGACAGCCATCGAGGAGTGGAGGCCACCAAGCGACGGGCGAAGCAGACTGTATTTTGGCCCGGAATCGACGCGGACATTGCAAGTACCGTCCATGCCTGTGAGCCGTGCCAGATTCTGCAAACCAGCCAGCAACAGGAACCTTTAATGTGCGACGACAACCCTTCAAGACCCTTCGAGTCTGTGTCGGCCGACTTTTTTGCAGTGGCAGGGAAGTCCTTCCTCGTCATTGCCGACCGATGGTCTGGATGGCCTGTTGTCGTCCCCTGTGGTAGTGATACAACGGCTACTGCTACCATCCGGAATTTCAGACATTACTTCAGAGAAGTTGGTGTTCCCCTCCGCCTCAGGACTGATGGAGGACCCCAGTTCACCAGCCACAAGTTCCGGGACTTCATGGACCGTTGGGGAGTCCGTCATGTCGTGACCTAGCCCCACTACCCCCAGGCGAATGGACACGCTGAAGCCGCAGTCAAGACTGTTAAACACCTAACCCTTAAGGTGTCACCCTCAGGAAATATCGACTGCGAGGACTTCGATCGAGGTTTGTTGGAGTTACGCAACACCCCGAACTTCACCGGACGCTCCCCAGCCCAGGTTCTATACGGACATTGTATAGATATGTACATACCAAGATATGTGAACACGCCTGACGCCAAGACTCTGTTACCATTCATTGTACCATTTATTCACATGTCTGTATTACTACATATTATTATAGCATGTCTGATATCTATGCTTATGTCTAATGCCTATGTCCATTTACTATGTCCCGATGTACTATGTCTGTACCGCGCTAGTCGGGTAATTAGAAGACCTCATTTATTGTCCTAGTAATGTCTAGCAACTCTCCTTGCCTAGCTAGCTAATTTCCCTCAGATCGGCTCCGGCCTACCTACGGTCCGGGGTCCCTTGTGCTCGCTCCTGTATCGGTCGGCTATCACGCCAAGTCTTGTACACTTATTGAATATACCTACTGCTCGTGCTCTGGAGTTTCAAGAACCTTGTCTAGGATTGCATCCACTACAGACATCATCTCAGGTCTTGTGTTCCTGCCCACCCGAAGTCTTTTTCTCAAGAATGGCAGGCCAAGACTGAAGAATGTGACCGCCATGCAGCAGAACGAGCCGCAGATGTCGCTGCTCGGTACGACTGTCATGCCCGCCCCCTTCCCAGGTTGAGTATCGGCCAGCAGGTCAGGATTCAAGATCAGGTATCTCACCGCTGGGACAAGGTTGGGGTTGTCATGGGTATTGGCCGGTCCAGGGACTACCAAGTGCGTCTTCCTAGTGGTAGAGTATGGTGGAGGAACCGTCGTTTCCTCCGACCTGTGGAGCTGCCTAGTGTTGACCCTTCCCCAGTTGAGTCCCCTAATGTTGATGCCTTTACAGTAAATCCATCCCCACCTTGTGTTTCTGCCCCAGTACTCCGCAGGTCCGAGCGACTCAGAAACAAAAGGTCCGCTCAAGATGAAACCATGAGCATATAGAGGGGAGGGAGGTGTATAATATGGACACGAAGTAGTACCTTAAGCTGTGTATTCATATATTACTCTATTAATTATGTATAGTAAAGTATTACAGAACATGTATTAATCCTATGTAATATTTCCATTTATTATGCACCATGTTATGTATATGAATTATCATATTTACATTTTATGTATTCAGCTTGTGAATGCTGGCATCTGCACATGCCAGCGCGCAGTGATACATAGAGTGGAGACCACCAGTCCTTAAGGTGTGGAAGTGCTCTGTCTTATTAGTTCCTCTGTATATCTCCCGTACGAGAATAAGAACCTATTTTTAAGATAACAAGTGTTTGTGTATACCCTCAGTAGTGTAGAACATTTTGGGGGTACCAAAGACAAACATAGACACATAAGTTTGTAGCTCAAACGGTTCAAAAGTTGTAAGGCAGTGGTTCTCAAACTTTTTTCCAGTTTTACAGGTTCGAATTACCCCACCGGAAAATTGTACTCCCTTCTTTTTATTCAATAAGGTTTATTATACAAAGCACAAGTTTACAAAATTAATGTACTTACATATTTTACTCCTTAATTCTACTCAATAATGTTTAATATACAAAACACAAGCTTACAAATGTACTTACAAATTTATTCCTCCAATAAAGTGTATTATACAAAACACAAGTGTACAATTCTAGTCTGTCTTATACAAAAATCAATAATAGTGCTACGGTTATAGTGCTGTTATAGACTTAGTCTTAGTGAGATGGATGAACATGTTTTGCGACACCAGATTTTGGATGCGTGGTTTAGTCTTTGACAAAGGCCGCCTCATATCTGAGCTTGGAACGAGCCGGTTTCTAGTCTTGGACTTGATGTGGTACATTGCCGAGAACCCAAGTTCAAACATATAGGTCGTGGGAAATGGAAGAAGTACGTCGATAGCCCGAGTCATTAGAGTTGGGTATCCTACTGCTCCTTGCTTAATCCAGAAAGATGCAATATCCTCAACAGTGTCGAATGTGTTATGGGTCACGGAATAATTTCTCAACTTCAGGAATTCGTTGTCAAAAATGACATCTTCGGCGACAAGAAATGGTTGCTTCATCCATGCGGTGTTCATCTCCAGAGCCTTGCCTTCAGGAAAATATTTCGTCATTGACGTCTTGAGTGTGAGCGGATGCTCGCCAATTTCGGTCGCCGGGCACTGAACCTCGCTACTTTGAAAAAATTGGTTTTGCCTGGTAAACATAGCGATGTTGTTGACGTTGACTTGCCTTGCCACAGTTCCATTTGTTGACAGAAGGCATTCATCTAATCTTGGACATCGATGATGGAAGCATTTTTTTCCTTGAAGAGAGCAATTCAGCACATTCATCTCTCGAACGATGTCCGACAGATAAGCTAGGTGTGCGATGAACTTGTCGTCACGAAAGGCAGCGTTGTCAGGGTGTGCCGAACGCGGCAAACGTAAGTGTTATAAGTGTTAAATACGAGGTTACCCCACAGTGCCAACAGAAGGATATTACCCAAGCCAAAATGTATTTTTGCCCCAGTTGGGGTAATTACCCCGAGTTTGAGAACCACTGTTGTAAGGTATGCCTACATTCAAGATGACGGCTGTATCTGAGTAAGAAATTTGCTAGTCTGTGTTTCATTGATTTTCCTACAGTTCCTTGAATTACCTGCTTGGAAAGTGCTTCCTTTACAATTCTAACTGATCTCTTAACTGCACCATTAGAGGCAGGATGATAGGGTGGGGTCAGTACATGCTTTACACCGTTGAGTCTCATGAAGTTTTTGAACTGTAACGATTGGAATGGAGGACCATTGTCAGATACTACCTCTTTTGGTATTCCATGTTCAGCAAATATTAATCTTAATTCATCAATGGTGCTACCAGCATTAGTACTGTAAATGTGCTTAACATCAATCCACTTTGAATGACTGTCAATTAACACAAGAAATTTGTCTGTTCCCTTATCACAGAAGTCAATGTTTAGTCTTTGGAAGGGACGGGTAGGTCATTTCCAGGTTTTCAAAGGTGTGCTGGGTGGCATACTCCTAACATTCTGACAAACAGAGCACTCACGTACCATAATTTCTATTTCACCATCCAGTTGAGGCCACCATACAAAACTTCTGGCCAATGCTTTCATAGCACATATACCTGGATGTTCCAAATGCATTTCATTCAAAATTTGCCCTCTAAAACGCTGTGGAATTAGCACTCTCATGCCCCACAACACACATCCCTGTTCTACTGATAATTGACATCTCCTTAAATGATACTGTTGAAAGTCTAGGGATGGACAAACCTCTGGCCATCCATTTAGTGCATAATCTAGGACTCTTCCTAACACAACATCTTTCCTAGTTTCATGAGCACTCATTCTAGAGGTGACTGGAAAATCTTCTGCTAACATGGTTACAGCATAAACCTTAGGCTCTACTCCATCAATTGATCCACTACATGGCAACCTGGACAAAGCATCTGCATTGGAATGATCCTCTGAAAGTCTGTACTGTATATCATAGTCATATGCAGATATATATTAAAGCCCATCTCTGCATTTTTGCTGCAGCAAGTGTACGAACAGGTGATTTAGGACCCAAAATTGCCAAGAGAGGCTTGTGATCAGTTACTAAGACAAAATTCCTACCATATAAATACTGGTGAAATTTCTTTACTCCAAATATGATTGACAAAACCTCTTTCTCTATTTGTGCATAATTTTTCTCGCTTTGGGTAAGAGTTCTCGAGGCATATGCAATGAGTCTTTCTTCACCGTTATCCATTACGTGACTTATGACAGCACCTAATCCATAGCCTGATGTATCACAAGCAAGCTGAAGTGTTCTACTGGTATCAAAGTGAACCAAAACATCAGTACTAGACAGAGCAGCTTTACAATCTTCAAATTACTTCTGAGTTGCACTGTTCCATTTCCATGGAGTCCACTAAAGTACCAGATTTCAGAAGGGCAAACTTTGACAGTTTAAAGAGGCAGCTGAGAGAGGGGGTGTCGCGCTTGGCTGTGAACCTGACAGATGACACCGACCTGATAACGAGATCTGAGATTGCCGAGTTCCATGACAATTTAAATAGTGAGTTACTTAATGCACAAAGGCAGAACATACCATACAAAAAACTCAGATCAGACAACAATGACCCTAAATGGATAAATAATTATTTAAAGAACATCATTGGCCAAAGGAAGGCTATAGGTAGAAGGATAAATCGTGGCGAAATTCACCTCTGGGACTATTATAGGGTATTGGCGAGTAGGGTTAAAACCGAGATAAGGAAAGCAAAGAGGAATAATGAGGTAAGGATAGCAAGGGAGGCGAAGACAAACCCCAAAGGATTCTACCAAATATATCAAACTGAAACACGAGAAAAGATTGGACCAATACGGTCAGACTTCGGCGAGCTCACTGATAACGACGGAGAAATGAGCAATAATTTGAATAAATATTTTTCAACAGTTTTCACCACCGAAAATTTAAACATGATACCCGAGGCACCGACTCTATTCAGAGATAGTGAAGAAAACAAATTAAGTGAGATAGTAGTGACTAGTAACGATGTTAGTAAGCAAATAGACAAACTAAAGCCTAATAAGTCACCTGGTCCCGATGAGATATTTGCCAGAGTATTAAAGGAATGTAAGGAAGAGCTTAGTATGCCCTTAGCAAAGTTGTTTAACATGTCATTAAAAACAGGTGTAGTACGAGAATCTTGGAGGATAGCGAATGTAATACCGATTTTCAAGAAGGGGGATAGATCACTAACCTCTAACTACCGCCCAATCAGTCTAACATCAATAGTAGGCAAATTACTGGAAGCAATCATTTCAAACTCTATTCGAAATCACTTGGAGAAGCACAGATTGATCAATGATTCCCAGCATGGCTTCACAAGAGGACATTCTTGCCAAACTAATCTATTAACATTCTTTTCATCAGTTTTCGAATCGGTGGACGAGGGGCACAATTATGATGTGGTATATCTCGACTTTAGTAAGGCCTTCGACAGAGTCCCCCACGAAAGACTAATTAGAAAGGTAGAAGCTCATGGCATCAAAGGTGACATTCTTAAATGGATTAGGGCGTGGTTACAGGACAGGAAACAGAGAGTGAGCATGATCGGCACTAAGTCCCATTGGAGCAACGTCACAAGTGGAGTTCCCCAAGGCTCAGTGCTTGGACCATTATTATTTATTATATACATAAACGACATAGATATCGGCATTGACAGCAACATAAGTAAATTTGCTGATGACACTAAAATAGGACGTGTTATCAAATCTGACGACGACTCGGCAAAACTACAGGAAGATCTAAACAAATTTTTCGAATGGTCTGAAAAATGGCAGATGAAATTCAACGTAGACAAATGTAAAGTACTCAGTATAGGAGATGTAAACAGGGAAACCAGATACCAGATGAACAACGATGCCATAGAGAAATCCGACTGCGAGAGAGATTTAGGAGTAATGATAAGTAGGAACCTTAAGCCAAGTAAACAATGTGTTTTTGCTCGTAACAAGGCTAATAAAGTGCTTGGGTTCATACAAAGGAGTGTTAGTTACAAGACTAGCGAGGTCATCCTAAAACTGTATCTTGCTCTTGTGAGACCACACCTGGATTACACAGTTCAGTTCTGGTCACCGTATTACAGAATGGATATAGAATCCTTGGAAAGAATTCAGAGGAGAATGACAAGACTAATCCCGGGCATTAGGAACCTTGAGTATAGAGACAGGTTAAAGCATCTTAATTTGCACTCCCTTGAGAGACGTAGAGCGAGGGGCGACCTGATAGAGGTGTATAAGTGGAAGGCAGGGCTAAACAAAGGGGACATTACAAAGGTACTCAAACTATCCAACCAGGAGCGAACTCGTAACAATGATTTTAAATTAGACAAATTTAGATTTAGGCGTGAAATAGGTAAACACTGGTTTGGAAACAGAGTAGTGGATGAATGGAACAAGTTACCAAATATCATCATTAACTCGAATAAGCTGAATTGCCTCAAACATAGGTTGGATGCTCATATGAGCAATAGGGGTTGGGTGTAAACGGGACTGCCCAGTATGGGCCAATAGGCCCACTGCAGTTTCCTCCATTCTTATGTTCTTATGTTCTTTCTTTAACAGTTTATGCAGAGGGGCTAAAACTGATGAAAGTCCACTCAAGAACCTTGAATAATACTCTTTCATACCCATGAAAGTTTTCAATTCACTGACATCTTTTGGAGCCGGTAAATTTACTATGGCTCTTACTTGATCTTCTACAGGTCTCAGCCCTTCTGCATTCACATGGCAGCCAAGATAAGTTACTTCTTTAGCTAGGAATGAACATTTGCTCTTGTTGAGCCTGACATTGTGTGCCAACAATCTTTCGAATACTGTGGCTAGGGTTTTGACATGATTTTGGATGCCACTGTTAACAATAAGGACATCATCCTGAAAACATAACATTGGGAAGACCCACAAGAATTTTGTCTATGATGCACTGAAATAACTTTGGTGCGTTAATGTTCGAAATAAGGCAAACAGAGTCTTGGGTTTTATATCTAGAAGTATAAGTAACAAGAGTGCAGAGGTCTTATTGCAACTATATCTTGCGCTAGTCAGGCCGCACCTCGATTATGCGGTTCAGTTCTGGTGCCCCTATTATAGAATGGATATAAATTCACTAGAGTCGGTGCAGCGAAGAATGACAAAAATGATTCCGGGACTTAGAAACCTTCCATATCAGGATAGGTTAAAGAAACTTAACTTGCATTCCCTAGAAAGATGAAGAGTGCGGGGAGATATGATAGAAGTATTTAAGTGGGTGAAAGGAATCAATAAAGGGGATATAGATAAAGTTCTTATAATATCCGAGCAGGATAGGACTCGGGGCAACGGATTCAAGTTGGATAAGTTTAGGTTTAGGAGGGAGATAGGAAGAAACTGGATCACAAATAGGGTGGTGGACGAGTGGAACAAGCTTAGCAACTTTGTAGTAAGTGCGAGAACTCTGGAAAGTTTCAAAAGGAGGCTAGATAGATTCGTGGATGATAGAGAGTGGTAGTAACCCTCGACAGGAGCTGCCATGCACAGGCCAACCGGCCTATTGCAGACTCCTTATGTTCTTATGTTCTTATGTTTTAAGGTCACCCTGTATATTTAAGCCTCTCTCTGTCCATGTAATCCAGTTGCCTCTGAAGATGTCTAGAATAAAGACGAAAGCTAAGGTGCTCCGTTGTTTCCCTTTTCCCGTGTGATTTTATGAAGATTTATCTTATCCACGTTTTCATTGTGGATCTACATGAAATATATATAAATATATATATATATATATATATATATATATATATATATATATATATATATATATATATATATATATATATATATATATATATATATATATATATATATATATATATATATATATGTATATATTGAAACAAGGATTGACGGTGAAAAACCATGAAATTTAATTGAAAATTAAGAACCTGTTCTTTTGATTTTTGTATTAATATGATTTTCAAGTAAAAATTATCTCTGGGTATTGTAGATATTATTGAATTAGGAATAATTATGTTTGGGCATAATTAATTGTTTTCTAGAGAGGAATCATCACTAGATAGTGTATGTGTGTATGAATTATTTAATAGTTATGTCTTTTTATAATTAATATGAGTATTAACTTAACCCCATCTTTGCAAGCAAGGAATTTCTAAATTTCATAATCTCATTTTTGTTCTCTTAAGGTTAATTATAGATTTATAATTTTTATAAGGTGGTTCTACCATTATCAACTATTTTCCTTATCGTCCAAAGCTAATTCCCTCACTTTGTCAGGATATTGAAAGAAATAATAGATCAAATATAGTTTTAAAAGTCATTGTAATGATAACTGCTAGTGTGATTTGGTCACACTGGTCACTACTGATGTGACATCTAGGTAATTCTGTTGTCATTTTTGTGGTAAAATTGTTGTTGTTTTTTCGAAGGAATAGCCCCCCCACCCCCCGGGCATAGGTCATCTACCAACAACGGGGACTAAGGGCGAAAAAATACGAGTAAAGATAATTTAGAAATAGACGATAAAAAATTTATTAATCTACACCACGAAGATGCCGGAACACCAGCTTTTCAAATCGAGACAGATTGTAAGAGTATGGAAACACAGAAGAATGCAGCGCATTCCACAGTTTGGCTGTCTGAGGAAAGAAGGATGTAATATAACAGGTTATTCTAGTGTGACCGACATCCACACAGAAATGGTGGGCACCGCGGGCAAGACAAGTGTTACGAGCCCACGGTCTTGCCGGTGGTACACAGGATGCCAAATTCACCGAACATTGCCCGTTAAGGTACCTGTAAAAGCGAGAGAGAATGAAGCAAAAAGGGAAGAGAGATTATCAACTAAAGGAGGAGAGTTAATCAGACGAAATGTCTTTGATTCCACCCTATCTAAAAGTTGGACAGAAGAAGAGCCATCCCAGATATGAGAGAAGTCCTCCAAGTTAGGACGAATGAACCCCTTATAAACTAGAAGCAACTGCTCAGGAGTGAAGTAGCTACTGCAACTGTACAGCATTCCCAGCTTTCGGGATGCAGCTCTAGCAATGTTGTGGATGTGTAGCTTTCCTGACATATTAGAGGAAATGGTGAGCCCTAGCAAATCTATTTTAGCATTTGGCAGAATGATTGCGTCCTGAAATGTGATTCGGGGGAGATCATCTAATTTGGAAAGGGTAATTGGTAAATTCTGTGTTTTATTACTGTTGAATTTAATCAAGTTTCTACCTCCCTATTCGTAGATGCTGCACATATCCGCATTGATAGATGGAATGATACCAGCTCTAGAAACAGATGTGGTTTAAGAATTAGGGGGAAGAATGGATAGATATCGTCGTAGTGTGAAGTAATTTATTTAAAACAAAGAAAGAGAGTAGGTGAAAGAACAGAACCCTGTGGGACACCACTATTGGTAGAGAAAGAGCGAGAGATCAATCTCTCGACAATAACTGCCATGGATTGGTTCTCAAGGAAACTAGAAATTAGAGAACAAAGTGGGGGAGAGAAACCATAAGAGGGAAATTTAGAAAACAAAGACTTGTGCAATACCCTGTCAAATGCTTTGGAGATGTCGAGGGCTACGACGAAAGTTCCCGATAATCCCTATGAGAGAGTGACCAAAGATGGGTGCTGTAGGAGAGCAGATCTCCAGTAGATATCGCCTGGCGAAAGGCATACTGGTGATCCGACAAAAGAGAAAAGCGTTCAAGGTGACGGAGAAAATGAGAGTTTAAGATAGTTTCTAAAATTATAGAGTGGGATGAAGTGAGGGCAATTGTCGATAGTTAGAGGGATTGGAATGGTCACCCTTCTTCAGGGTGGGCTTAACCTAGGCATGCATTCAAGAAGAAGGATAAGTTTGGGTTTTAAGGCAAAGGCGAAGAGGCGAACAGACACAGGGGCCAGAATTTCAGCACATTCCCTCAGACCACGAGGGTGTATTCCGTCCGGTCTATGCGCCTTACTCACGTCCAACCTGAATAAGACACAAGCAACCATACGAGTGGAGGTTATTGGAAAGTGCATAGGTTCAGTAGGAGGAGCAGAAGTAGGAGTGATGGGGTTGGAATCGTCTAAGGTGGAAATAGAGGAGAATAAGGTGCCAAAGAGATTGGCTTTATCTGGGATAGAGTTATCAGGTCAGAAGAAAGGAGGGAAAGAGGGCGTACAGAAGTTATTACAGTGATATATTTGCATAATGGATTCCACGTGCCACTTCTTCTACTTCTCTACAAGCTGCCCTGGACTGTCTCCCTTCGCTACTGATTGCTCCTCAACGATTGAAATTCCTTCAGACATACCTTAGTGAATAAGTCATGCCAAGATCAATCCTCCCACAACGTGTACTGCAGATGTTTGACAGCCCTTTTGATGAATTCCAGGAAATCATCCGAAAGAAACACATTGAAATAAAGAAGATTGAAATGGCTGAAGCTTTTCGTATTGTAAGACAGAAAAAAACAAGCTTTTAATAGGACTATGCCGAGTGAATGGAAGAAGTTCCTGTTGGATTACTCTTTTGATAAACTGAGATATGAGCGTTCTGATCTTCAAGCAAAGCTAGACCGCAGGTTAGCATTCCTTATTAAAAATAGTGATTGGACTAAGGATGCCAATCACAATTTTGTAGTGAATCTCTCCTCTAAACAACTAGACAATGATACCTTGTGCGCCCTCGGTTATGGTTTAAGTTTTGATGGCTCTAACAAGGGACTAACAACACTCCTAACAATCTTGTAAGTGGAATTATTTATAACAATATCTCAGATCACTTCCCAGTTTTTACCATGTATAAAACAGCCACGAGACCTGAAAGGTCTAGTAGAGTCTCAATACAATACAGACTACTGCACCGACAACATGCTCCTTTTTGAAAACAACCTAATGAATGCTAACAGGGAGCTTGTCTATGCCTCCAACAACCCTAAAGTGAACAGCTTCGATTTCTCTTGACATCTTCAATGCTTGCTTTGATAAATGCTTGAAGCTCAAGACTAAGTCAGTGAAAACTGTATCTATTTCCAAACTCAATATCGCAAGCTATTTGTTTTTTTGTTTGTTTAGTTTATTGGGCAACCCCCTACATCCTGTGCAAGGTGAAGCGCAGAAGCGCTTACAGCGCCCATCTGGGAAGCATGCTAAGTTCATGCTTGCCTTTTAGTCTCATGAGTTAAGGGCGTAGAAGCCTGAAGGGTCATAGGTTTTTTGTCAGGGGCCTAGAAACCTGAAGAGTCATAGGTTTTTGTCAGTAAGTTATTGGAAGCTCCAACAACCTTCCCTGAATACGAATTCGCAACTTTTCGATTTATAACAGAGTTACAACTTTACTGTTAGGTGAACAGGGACCAATGGGGGCTAGGAAGTGTGTCCAAACAACTTTGCACCGACCCGGGAATCGAACCTGAGACATCTCGCTTGCGAGGCAAGAGCGGTACCGCTCTACCACCGGCGCCCCCACAAGCAAAATTAAGATATTGATAAAAGAAAAACACCAACTCCAAAGGAAATTTGCAAAAAGATCCATAACTTTCGGTAATGCTTACCGAAGTATCAGAAATAGAGTAACTCAAGCAGTTAGAAACGCCAGACGTAGCTATTATACAAAACAGCTCCAGTCAGCATCAGGCGACAGTAAAAAAACCTGGAATGTCATAAATTATATTCAGAACAGGAACACTCAGCCTTCGGCACCCGACTCAGCTTTTATGATAAATGATTCAGTTGTAATGGAACACTCCCTCATTGCCAACCACTTCAATTAATATTTTATTAATGTTGGCAAAAATCATGCAGAGAGCATCCCTGATCACCATATGGAATTTAGAGCCTACCTGCAAAACAGACATGAAAATGAGCTGTTCGTATCCCCTGTCTCAGCAGATGAATTACTGGCCATCATAAAAATGTCCAAAGATGCAGCAGCAGGCGAAGACAATATACCAATGAGCATCATTAAGTTTTGTAGCCCACTTATTACTACCTGTTCTACTACACATTTGTAACTCCTCTTTCACTAGTGGTGTCTTTCCAGATAAACTAAAAATTGCTAAAATTCACCCAGCATATAAAAAATCTGGGGACAAAGGTCTCTTCAAGAAATACCGCCCCATATCAGTCCTCCCAGCCTTGAGTGAAATACTCGAGAAGCTAGTATGTAGTAGACTAAATTCCATCTGCAATGCCAATAACATCTTTACAGACTCCCAGTTTGGATTTAGAGCTAGAAGGTCGACTGAGAGTGCTCTGCTATCCTTTACTAATGACATCTTAAATTCCTTTGATGACAGTCAGTTTACAGTCGGTATACTCTTGGACCTCTCTAAGGCCTTCGATACTGTCGACCATACCATCCTCCTTTCAAAGCTTGAACATTACGGCGTTAGGGGCCTGTCCCACAATTGGCTTACCTCATATCTGTCCAACAGGATGCAGTATGTCTGCTATGATAATCACCAATCTGACTCCTCGCCAATCTTGTATGGCGTCCCCCCAAGGTTCCATTCTCGGTCCAGTACTGTTTTTGTTGTACATAAACGACATAGTCCACGCCAGCACACTCATAAAATACAACTGATTTGCAGACGATAGTAATATCTATGCCAGCAACTCCGACTTCCATTCCTTGATGTGAACTATGAACACTGAATTGACTAAAGTCATGACTTGGGTAATACGTAAGAAACTGACCTTAAACCTTGAGAAAACCCACTACACGATCTTTCACAGAAGAAAAAAACGTACCCCCAGACTTGGACCCTCTGTACCTTGGTAATACACTCCTTAAACGCGAATGAGAAACTTAACTAGAGAAACCACATACAAGCCATTCACAGTAAAGTCAATAAACATTGCGGTATCATGCATCACACTCGACAGTCACTCACTCTCACAGCAATGAAAGAAATCTATCATAATCTTGTTTACCAACACCTGATACACTGTCACACACTATGGGGGGCTTCTGACTATTCAAAAACACAATCCGTGGTTACTGCACAAAAGAGAGTTGTACGGACAATGACCTACTTGAAAAAAGCAGATAACACAAACGAAAAATTTGCGAAATTGAAAATGTTAAAATTCGAAGATATTAACACCTACTGTTGTGCCCTCTTTGTTTACAAATCTATCAATCACTTGATTGAAAATAATTATTTCTAGTTCTGGAATAATCAGAGATACAACATAAGGCACCCAGAGCTATTAAGACCACCCCCCATGCGCTCCTCTCAGTCCCAGACCTCCATAAAATATTACGATGTGAAGGTGTGGAACAACTTACTCCCACCCAGCCGAGCAAAGACTACGCTCCCTTCCTTTAAATCATCTCTTTAAAAATTTCTATTGTCTAAGTATTAATATTTCTTGTAATACCTACTATATTTACAGTACCTGCTTTTATTGTACCATCAAAACCGTTTTATCGGAAATTATCATGTAAATAGATAAGAAATTACCTTTGCAATAAACCTATTTGCCAACTAGACGTAATCCTGACAGCTCTGTCCTCTTGTTCAACCTTAATACTGTACAACCCATGTTGTACTGCTCCCCCATTATTCTTATGTTTTTCAATTTCATTGTAATTTATGTACATATTTATAATTTAAATACATAAAAAAAATGAATTGATAACCATGGTAACATTATGAGGTGTTCTTATTACCACCATGTTATTGTACTATTCCAGATGTTACTAAATGTTACATAATACTTCGTTGAGATAAATATATAGTATATATCAGGTGCCTAAAATAGAGCTCAGGTTCTCAACTGGCTCAGCCATGTTAATATTGTTATTATTTTCCACTATGTATCTATGTTTTTCTGGCTAAATAAACTATTTCAATTCAATTCTAGCCATTATCCTCATTGTTTTTGCTACCTTGTTTCACCCTAACACCACCCATGTTATATTGATTTCCTCGCCTATTAGATTACAAAATAATAAACAAATTTAAATGAATAAATAAATAAATAATTAAGTAAATAAATAAATAAATAAATAAATAAATAAAAGTTAATAATCGTTTTTATATTCTTATATGTATTTATTAACAGCATGTTACATGTGCTAATTCCTTACGATAAATGTATAGTTCTGTATATATTAGGTACCACAAAGTGAGCTCAGTCTCTCAATTGGATCAGTTGTGTCAGTATTGTTATTACTGTCCACTCTGTATTTGTATTTTTCTGGCCCCCCCAAAAAACCTGTTTCATTATCAATATCAATAACAAAGTTGATATCCAAAGAATTAATTTAATCCACATAATAGAGTGTTTGATTTTACAGTAGATTTTAATTTCATCTTCAGTTAATTTCACAAAAACCCAATCGGGAGGTTATATCCTCTTAATTATCAATCAATAGTGGATATGCTGCCACCACCACTAACTCACCAGCTTTGTGAGTATGGGGAAATAATTAGTTTTTATATTCACTGTGTATAAGGTCAATTGGTAATATTTTTACTCACAAGTGGTGTGAAGTTATAACAGGTTTATGTAAATATCAAATCACACTATTTACATTTATTAATAAAATAAACTACATTTATATCAATTGAAATGGCTACTTATAGTCAAAGGTCTCACTATTAATACACTTAAGTTTACCTCCTTGGTCAATCCACTCCGAAACTTCTAAGGGTTAATTCGCCAAAGTCTATTAATCTCACGACGAATGTTGGTGAGGGCACAGGGTGAGTGGCACGACCTCTCTGTATGAAGTCTGATTGCACATTCCCACTAAACATATGGTTATATCTCTGAGGGCACTGCACCCCCCTTGGAAGCATTGCTGAGTTCGTACTTATAGTCACCAGCGGTTGGCTGGCCATCTCGCCTGGCCAACAGCTGGCCAGGGCTGGCCGTTGCCCCGGGCCACCTGGCCAGAGTAGCTCCAAGGACAGGACTAGTCAGTACGAGTGATGAAAATCTGTACGCTGCTCTTTGTTACAGCTCAAACCAACTACAGACTAGCCACCTCGGTCACAACAACATAACAGTCTACGCCTCTCTTGGTCAACACAGTGGTGGCGTGACCACATTTGGGGACAGATGTGCCCATAGGTGCTTTTGACTTCCCGATCGTCCCACAAAGGTCCCCTCACCCTTCAAGAGTCAGACCCCAGTGATTGTGACAGTGACGGTAATGTTTCTATGGGAAACACTACTAGCCAGAGTGGAAACACCAATGCCACGGACCCTATGACCCTGCCCTCTGCCAACCAGCCAAGTAAGCTGAATCTACACTTCCCCAAAGACTCACTGAAAACCATAGAGAAATGGTTTAATTGGGTGATGAAGTACTGCAGACAACAGGGTCTCAACATTCAATTCCGACAAGGTAAGAACCGGAACTTTATCAAGTGTTAGACTCCTGAGGTCTATGAAACACTTAGTACTGTTGGGTTTGACGTGGTTGTCCTGGTGCCTCCCCCCCCCCCCCCCAGTAGACGCTGATGAATGTTGCCACATCCTAGTGAAACAATTCTCCCTATACGCTGACATCGAAGATGCGCGTGACTTTAATTCTAGTATACTCAGTATGCGCCAACATTACCGGGGAAATACCCCACAAGTTGCTGTCATTGTCTAGTGGAAGGGAAGTGAATGCCCAACCACAGTGTAGGCCCACCCAATCCTCCCTCCACTTTATGCAGAACCCTATCATCCTGGGCATGCTTTTTGGGTTATCTTTTCTCATTGGGGTCACACCTTCACTGCCTGTTGCCGACGTGATCGTCCCAGATGTTGCATCTATTCACGTAACAATAACTCCGCCGCCTGTGCCCAGAAAATCAAAGACCACCTTAATAGGGGTGGTGTGGGCTATGTAGTTGATTCTAGGTGATGTAACTGTGGCGGCTGGCACAATGCTGACTCACGACAATGCCCCAATCGCCCGTCTGTCCCAGGGGAAAAGCCTCCCCGAAAAACTCTTTGTTACACTCTGTACCACCATCTCCGACCTACTCTTGCCCTCTGTTGCCAACCAGTCACTCCTCTCTTCTGGTTTGACACAAGCTGGTAGTCCCCCTATGAGCCCCCTCACTGCTCACGGCCTACTCCACCGCCGGCGGCCTTCACTTCTGGTGTAGCTCCTACCAGGCCTGCCCTGGTGTGTCCTGCTGTCCTCGAGCGAAGTCCTGCCTCATCTTCACGACACGTGGTGCCTCAACCTGTCCACCCACAGCAAGCCGCGCCTGCTCCTGTGTCTGTGTTGTCTCCACCAGGGCTACCTATTGGACCTGAGGACACCACCCCTGGCTACCCGAATCCCACTGGCATTTCGACGCACACGCCATCACAATCACACTAAAAGGTATGTCCCTTAATATTGTCAATGCATATGTGCCTCCCTCCACCCCTACTGTTCCTGTCCCACCACACCATATCACTTCCACCCCTACTGTACTTCGCCACGCCTAGTACATTGGCAATCCTGAGCCTGGCCGCACTGTTTGTAAACTTTGTGGTCAACCCAACTCTCACACCCTCTCTCACTACATCCTCACTTGCCCTATGACCTCCTCCTACAGGTCCCGAGCCATTACCAACACCTCTTCCCTCCCTGACCAGATATCCCTCCTCCTAGTGACAGGCCTGGCACTTGACATTATTAGGGACCTGCCAAACTTTGCCATAAACAGATAAATTGTACCGGGAATTTTCCCCCACACACTCATCATTCTATCACTTTATGTAACTTGCTGACAAAACCCATGACCCATCAGGCTTTTACGCCCTTAATGCATGAGTCATAAAGGCAAGCATGAACTACGCATGCTTCTCAAATGGGCGCTGTAAACGTTTCTGTGCTTCACCTTGCACAGGATGTAAGAGGGTGCCCAATAAAGTAGCCCCCTCGGTGGGAATCTAAAGGAAATAAAAATCTCTTGGTCAACACGTAATTTGTTGTATTCACTACTCCCACAAGAGGAGATAAGAGGCAATAGCAATATTTGGTAATATGAATATTAACTTCGATCAAATAAGAAATATCAGCATTCATAGCTTGAGGAGGATTGCTTACTTACAGACAAAACAGGGTACAGTATAATTATATTTTAATAATAAAAAGGGTAGTATATTTTATAAAAATATATTATTTCTTAATTAACTGTCATTATACCATTGCATATAAGGAGACGCGTTCCTGATGACGTATGTGAAGGGTACAGGTATTAATAACCACAGATTATTACAGTAATGTATCTCTAGTAATTAATGAAATTTTTTATCTGAATGGCAGTCATAGAAGAATGAGTGAAAAGGGTGAAACTCAGTGGGGGGCATGACCCAATGCTACCCTTGCAGAGGGGTGGGGGAAACAATATGAACTTGTGGTTATTTTCTCTCCCCCCCCTCCACTGCAAAGGTCACGCCACCACCCCCTGTTCTAAATATGTTACAGACGTACATTTGATATCATAATGATCCTGAACAAATTATATCATAAATGAGAGTCATATGATTATTAGCAGTGACGAATGTAGTTTCAGACACAGTGTCTGGGTGGGTGGGTTGTTGGGTGGAGGGACTGTGTGTGTGTGTGTGTGTGTGTGTGTGTGCGTGTGCAGGATGGTGTAATGCATCTAGCGTGGCAGCATTATGTTAATGTTATGATGCAGACACTGCGAGTTTCCTTTCGTCTTCAGCTACGGCTACGGGCTAGCCCTCATGGTGAACAGGTGAATCAACATTGCGTAAATCTTCCCCTGCCAGTGCACAGCCTTTCACCATCAAGACTCCTGCTGTGCTTCCTCACAGCAACACATGTTTTTTTTTTTTTTTTTTTAGGTTAAGGTGGGGAAAGGATGGAAG
>NW_024716385.1:0-23305 GCF_018991925.1 Homarus americanus | reverse complement strand
CCACGAATAAGATTATAACAAACCACGATCATGATTATAAACAACCACGACCATGATTATAACAACCAATGACCATGATTATAACCACCACGAAGGTGATTAATTATAACAACCAATATCTATGATTATAAAACTACGACCATGATTATAAATCTTTGACGAATATAATTATAAATAACCATGGACCCGAAGGATTATAACACCTGGCTAATCTATGATTATAAATAAACACTATGACATAACCACGAATATGAATATAAATAACCACGCACCATGATTATAGCACTCAACCATGATTATAAATAACTACCACTATATTTATTCCAAACTATTGACTATGATCTTAACCAAGACTATGATTATAACAACCACGACTATGACGATTATAACAACCACGCACTATGATCTTAAATCCACCACTATGATTATACCAACCACAAACTTCATGATTAAAATAAATCACACCATGATTATAAATAACTGTCCATGATTACAAATTAAATTCACGACCATGATTATAAAAACCAAAACAACCACGACTATGATTATACCAACCACGACTATGATCTTAACCAAGTCTGATTATAACAACCACGACTATTATTATAACAACCACGACAATGATCTTAACCACGACTATGATTCTAACAACCACGACCATGATTATACCAACCACGACCATGATTACAACAACCACGACTATGATAATAACACCCACGACATTGATCATAACCACGACTATGATTATAACAACCACGACCATGGTTATAACAACCACGGCCATGATTATAACAACCACGACAATGATTATAACAACCACAACAATGATTATAACAACCACAACCATGATTATAACACTCAACCATGATTATAACAACCACTACTATGATTATAACAACCACCACCACGATTATAACAACGACGACAATGATTACAACAACCACGACTATGATTATAACAACGACGACCATGATCATAACCGCGACTATGAATATAACAACCGCGACCATAGCTATAACAACCACGACCATGATTATAAAAGCCACGACCATGATTATAACAACCACGAATATGATTATAACAACCACGACCGCCAGTTATATACGATGACCGCGTTATAACAAGCACGACTATGACTACCAACAACCCGCGACCATGATAATATGGCGGCTACCGATCATAGCACCCACGACCATGATTATAACGACACCGACCGTAATTATGCTTTAGCCACGACCATCGTGCAGCAACGCAGATAATAAGATTATGCCGCCACAACCATGATTATAACACTCAACCATGATTATAACAACCACGACTATGATTATAACAACCACGACTATTCTCTTAACCACGAATATGATTATAACAACCACGACTATAATCATAACCACGACCATAATTATTACAACCACGACAATGATTATAACAACCACGACCATGATTATAAAAACCACGACCATGATTATAACAACCACGCCTATGATTACAACAACCACGACCATGATTATAACAACCACGACAATGATTATAACAACCAAGACCATGATTATAAACTCAACCATGATTATAACCACCACGAGTATGAATATAACAACCACGACTATGATCATAACAACCAGGTCTATGATTATAACAACCACGACCATGGTTATAACAACCACGACCATGATTATAACACTCAACCATGATTATAACAACCACGACTATGATCTTAACCACGACCATGATTATAACAACCACGACAATGATTATAACAACCACGACCATGATTATAAAAACCACGACCATGTTTATAACAACCACGCCTATGATTACAACAACCACGACCATGATTATAACAACCACGGCAATGATTATAACAACCACGACCATGATTATAAACTCAACCATGATTATAAAAACCACGACTATGAATATAACAACCACGACTATGATCATAACAACCAGGTCTATGATTATAACAACCACGACCATGGTTATAACAACCACGACCATGATTATAACACTCAACCATGATTATAACAACCACGACTATGATCTTAACCACGACAATGATTATAACATCCACGACAATGATTATAACAACCACGACCATGATTATAACACTCAACCATGATTATAACAACCACGACTATGAATATAACAACCACAACTATGATCATAACAACCAGGTCTATGATTATAACAACCACGACCATGGTTATAACAACCACGACCATGATTATTACACTCAACCATGATTATAACAACCACGACTATGATTATAACAAGCCGACCATGATTATAACAGCCGCGACAATGATTACCTTAGCCGACTATGATTATAACAACCACGACCATGATCATAACCACGACTGCGATTATAACAACCCGACTATGATTTTGTACGATATGAGTTATAACGACTGCGACCGCCAGTTATAACAACCACGACAATATTTGCGACCACGACCGCAGTTATAACACACAACCGCGGATTATAACAACCACGACCGTGTTTATAATAACCACGGCCGCCAGTTATAGCAACCCGCGACCAATGATTACAACAGCACGACTATGATTGTAACAACCCGACCGCCAATTCATAACCCGACTATAGTTATAAGCGAACCCACGACCATGGTTATAACAACCGACCATGATTATAAAAGCCACGACCATGATTATAACAACCACGAATATGATTATAACAACCACGACCATGATTATAACACTCACGACCATGATTATAACAACCACGACTATGATTATAACAACCACGACCAAGATCATAACAACGACTATGTTTATAACAACCACGACCATGATTATAACAACCGCGACCATGATTATAGCAACCACGAACATGATTATAACAACCGCGAAAAAGATTATAACAACCACGACCATGATTATAACACTCAACCATGATTATAACAACCACGACTATGATCTTAACCATGACTATGATTATAACAACCACGTCCATGATTATAACAACCACGACTATGATTATAACAACCACGACCATGATCATAACAACGATTATGATTATAACAACCACGACCAATATTATAACAACCGCGACCATGATTATAACAACGACGACCATGATTATAACAACCAAGAATATGCTTTTAACAACCACGACCATGATTATAACACTCAAACATGATTATAACAACCACGACTACGATTATAACAACCACGACCATGGTCTTAACCACGACTATGATTATACCAACCACGACCATGATTATAACAACCACGACCATGATTATAACACTTAACCATTATTATAACAAACATGACCATGATTATAACAACCACGAGAATGATTATAACAACCACGACCATGATTATAACACTCAACCATGATTATAACAACCACGACAATGATTATAACAACCACGACCATGATTATAACAACCACGACAATGATTACAACAACCACGACTATGATTATAGCAAACACGACCATGATCATAACCACGACTATGATTATAACAACCACGACCATGGTTATAACAACCACGACCATGATTAGAAAAGCTACGACCATGATTATAACAACCACGCATATGATTATAACAACCACGACCATGATTATAACACTCACGACCATGATTATAACAACCACGACTATGATCATAACAACCACGACCATGATCATAACAACGACTGTGATTATAACAACCACGAATATGATTATAACAACCACGACCATGAATATAACAACCACGAATATGATTATAACAACCACGACCATGATTATAACAACCACGAATATGATTATAACAACCACGACAGTAGTTATATGCTTTTCGACCATGATTATAACAACCACGACTATGATTATAACAACCACGACCATGATCAAAACAACGACTATGATTATAACAACCACGGCCATGATTATAACAACCGTAACCATGATTATAACAACCACGACCATGATTATAACAACAACGAATATGCTTTTAACAACCACGACCATGATTATAACACTCAACCATGATTATAACAACCACGCCTAGGATTATAACAACCACGACCATGGTTATAACAACGACTGTCATTATAACAACCACGAATATGATTATAACAACCACGACCATGATTATAAAACTCACGACCATGATTATAACAACCAAGACCTTGATAATAGCAACCACGACCATGATTATAACAACCACGACCATGATTATAACAACCACGACCATGATTATAACCACTACGAATATGATTATAACAACCACGACCATGATTATAAAAACCACGACCATGATTATAACAACCACGAATATAATTATAACAACCATGACCATGATTATAACACTCACGACCATGATTATAACAACCACGACTATGATTATAACAACCACGAATATGAATATAACAACCACGACCATGATTATAGCACTCAACCATGATTATAACAACCACGACCATGATTAAAACAACCACGACCATGATTATAACAACCACGACCATGATTATAAAAACCACGACCATTATTATAACAACAACGACTATGATTATAACAACCACGACCATGATTATAAATACCACGACCATAATTATAACAACCACGACCATGATTATAACAACTACGAATATGATTATAACAACCACGACCATAATTATACCACTCAACCATGATTATAACAACCACGACTATGATTATACCAACCAAGACTATGATCTTAACCAAGTCTGATTATAACAACCACGACTATTATTATAACAACCACGACAATGATCTTAACCACGTCTATGATTCTAACAACCACGACCATGATTCTAACAACCACGACCATGATTATAACAACCACGACCATGATTACATCAACCACGACAATGATTATAACAACAACGACAATGATTATAACAACCACAACCATGATTATAACACTCAACCATGATTATAACAACCACTACTATGATTATAACAACCACCACCACGATTATAACAACGACGACAATGATTACAACAACCACGACTATGATTATAACAACGACGACCATGATCATAACCGCGACTATGAATATAACAAGCGCGACCATAGATATAACAACCACGACCATGAATATAAAAGCCACGACCATGATTATAACAACCACGAATATGATTATAACAACCACAACCATGATTATAACACTCACGACCATGATTATAACAACCACGACTATGACTATAACAACCACGAATCATATAAAACCACGACCATGATTATACAACCACGCCTATGATTACAACAACTACGACCATGATTATAACAACCGACAATGATTATAACAACCACGACCATGATTATAAACTCAACCATGATTATAACAACCACGACTATGAATATAACAACCACGACTATGATTATAACAACCAGGTCTATGATTATAACAACCACGACCATGGTTATAACAACCACGACCATGATTATAACACTCAACCATGATTATAACAACCACGACTATGATCTTAACCACGACCATCATTATAACAACCACGACAATGATTATAACAACCACGACCATGATTATAACACTCAACCATGATTATATCAACCACGACTATGAATATAACAACCACAACTATGATCATAACAACCAGGTCTATGATTATAACAACCACGACCATGTTTAAAACAACCACCACCATGATTATTACACTCAACCATGATTATAACAACCACGACTATGATTACAATAACCACGACCATGATTATAACAACCACGACAATGATTACAACAACCACGACTATGATTATAACAACCACGACCATGATCATAACTAATGACTATGATTATAACAACCACGACTATGATTTTAACCAATGCATCATGATTATAACAAACTACTTAATTCATGATTATAACAACCACGACGATGACATTATAAATAACCAATGACCATGATTATAGTAACACTCAACCATGATTATAACAACCACGACTATGATTATAACAACCACGACCATGAGATTATAACAACCACGACAATGATTACAACAAACCACGACTATGATTGTAACAACCAATTTAATTCATGATCATAACCACGACTATGATTGAACAAGTCCACGACCATGGCTATAAATAACCAATGCACTACGATTATAAAAGCCACGACCATGATTATAACAACCACGAATATGATTATAACAACCACGACCATGATTATAACACTCACGACCATGATTATAACAACCACGACTATGATTATAACAACCACGACCAAGATCATAACAACGACTATGTTTATAACAACCACGACCATGATTATAACAACCGCGACCATGATTATAGCAACCACGAACATGATTATAACAACCGCGAAAAAGATTATAACAACCACGACCATGATTATAACACTCAACCATGATTATAACAACCACGACTATGATCTTAACCATGACTATGATTATAACAACCACGTCCATGATTATAACAACCACGACTATGATTATAACAACCACGACCATGATCATAACAACGATTATGATTATAACAACCACGACCAATATTATAACAACCGCGACCATGATTATAACAACGACGACCATGATTATAACAACCAAGAATATGCTTTTAACAACCACGACCATGATTATAACACTCAAACATGATTATAACAACCACGACTACGATTATAACAACCACGACCATGGTCTTAACCACGACTATGATTATACCAACCACGACCATGATTATAACAACCACGACCATGATTATAACACTTAACCATTATTATAACAAACATGACCATGATTATAACAACCACGAGAATGATTATAACAACCACGACCATGATTATAACACTCAACCATGATTATAACAACCACGACAATGATTATAACAACCACGACCATGATTATAACAACCACGACAATGATTACAACAACCACGACTATGATTATAGCAAACACGACCATGATCATAACCACGACTATGATTATAACAACCACGACCATGGTTATAACAACCACGACCATGATTATAAAAGCCACGACCATGATTATAACAACCACGAATATGATTATAACAACCACGACCATGATTATAACACTCAACCATGATTATAACAACCACGACTATGATCTTAACCATGACTATGATTATAACAACCACGTCCATGATTATAACAACCACGACTATGATTATAACAACCACGACCATGATCATAACAACGACTGTGATTATAACAACCACGGATATGATTATAACAACCACGACCATGATTATAACACTCACGACCATGATTATAACAACCACGACCATGATAATAACAACGATTATGAATATAACACCCACGACCATGATTATAACAACCTCGACAATGATTACAGCAACCACGACCATGATTATAACAACCACGAATAAGATTATAACAACCACAACCATGTTTATAACCCTCAACCATGATTATAACAACCACGACTATGATTATAACAACCACGACAATTCTCTTAACCACGACTATGATTATAACAACCACGACTATAATCATAACCACGACCATAATTATTACAACCACGACAATGATTATAACAACCACGACCATTATTATAAAAACCACGACCATGATTATAACAACCACGCCTATGATTACAACAACCACGACCATGATTATAACAACCAAGACAATGATTATAACAACCACGACCATGATTATAAACTCAACCATGATTATAACAACCACGACTATGAATATAACAACCACGACTATGATCATAACAACCAGGTCTATGATTATAACAACCACGACCATAGTTATAACAACCACGACCATGATTATAACACTCAACCATGATTATAACAACCACGACTATGATCTTAACCACGACGATGATTATAACAACCACGACAATGATTATAACACCCACGACCATGATTATAGCACTCAACCATGATTATAATATCCACGACTATGAATATAACAACACAACTATGATCATAACAACCAGGTCTATGATTATAACAACCGCGACCATGGTTATAACAACCACGACCATGATTATTACACTCAACCATGATTATAACAACCGCGACTATGATTATAACAACCACGACCATGATTATAATAACCACGACAATGATTACAACAACCACGCCTATGATTATAACAACCACGACCATGATCATAACGACGACTATGATTATAACAACCACGACTATGATTTTAACCACGACTATGATTAAAACAACCACGACCATTATTATAACAACCACGACAATGATTATAACAACCACGACCATATGATTATAACAACTGATTATAACAACCACGACAATGATTACAACAACCACTACTATGATTATAACAACCACGACCATGATCATAACCACAACTATGATTATAACAACCACGACCATGGTTATAACAACCACGACCATGATTATAAAAGCCACGACCATGATTATAACAACCAAGAATATGATTATAACAACCACGACCATGATTATAACACTCACGACCATGATTATAACAACCACGACTATGATTATAACAACCACGACCATGATCATAACAACGACTATGATTATAACAACCACGAACATGATTATAACAACCGCGACCATGATTATAGCAACCACGAACATTATTATAACAACCACGAATAAGATTATAACAACCACGACCATGATTATAACACTCAACCATGATTATAACAACCACGACTATGATCTTAACCATGACTATGATTATAACAACCACGTCCATGATTATAACAACCACGACTATGATTATAACAACCACGACCATGATCATAACAACGACTATGATTATAACAACCACGACCAACATTATAACAACCGCGACTATGATTATAACAACGACGACCATGATTATAACAACCACGAATATGCTTTTAACAACCACGACCATGATTATAACACTCAAACATGATTATAACAACCACGAATACGATTATAACAACCACGACCATGTTCTTAACCACGACTATGATTATACTAACCACGGCCATGATTATAACAACCACGACCATGATTATAACACTTAACCATTATTATAACAAACATGACCATGATTATAACAACCACGAGAATGATTATAACAACCACGACCATGATTATAACACTCAACCATGATTATAACAACCACGACAATGATTATAACAACCACGACCATGATTATAACAACCACGACAATGATTACAACAACCACGACTATGATTATAACAACCACGACTATGATCATAACCACGACTATGATTATACAACCACGACCATGGTTATAACAACCACGACCATGATTATAAAAGCCACGACCATGATTATAACAACCACGAATATGATTATAACAACCACGACCATGATTATAACACTCACGACCATGATTATAACAACCACGACTATGATTATAACAACCACGACCATGATCATAACAACGACTGTGATTATAACAACCACGAATATGATTATAACAACCACGACCATGAATATAACACTCACGACCATGATTATAACAACCAAGACAATGATTATAACAACCACGACCATGATTATAACAACCACAAATATGATTATAACAACCACGACAATGATTATAACACTCACGACCATGATTATAACAACCACGACTATGATTATAACAACCACGACCATGATCAAAACAACGACTATGATTATAGCAACCACGGCCATGATTATAACAACCGTGACCATGATTATAACAACCACGACCATAATTATAACAACCACGAATATGCTTTTAACCTCCACGACCATGATTATAACACTCAACCATGATTATAGCAACCACGCCTAGGATTATAACAACCACGACCATTGTTATAACAACGACTGTGATTATAACAACCACGAATATGATTATAACAACCACGACCATGATTATAACACTGACGACCATGATTTTAACAACCAAGACCATGATTATAGCAACCACGACCATGATTATAACAACCACGAATAAGATTATAACAACCACGACCATGATTATAACAACCACGACCATGATTATAACAACCACGACCATGATTATAACCACCACGAATATGATTATAACAACCACGACCATGATTATAACACTCTCGACCATGATTATAACAACCACGACTATGATTATAACAACCACGACCATGATCATAACAACGACTATGATTATAACAACCACGGCCATGATTATAACAACCGTGACCATGATTATAACAACCACGACCATGATTATAACAACCACGAATATGCTTTTAACAACCACGACTATGATTATAACACTCAACCATGAGTATGACAACCACGACTAGGATTATAACAACCACGACTATGAGCATAACCACGACCATAATTATAACAACCACGACAATGATTATAACAACCAAGACCATGATAAAAACCCACGACCATGATTATAACAACCACGCCTATGATTATAACAACCACGACTATGATCATAACCACGACTAAGATTATAATAACCACGACCATGATTATAATAACCACGTCCATGATTATAACAACCCCGACCATGATTATAACAACCACGACAATTATTATAAGAACCACAACCATGATTATAAAAACCACGACCATGATTATAACAACCACGGCTATGATAATAACAACCACGAATATGATTATAACAACCACGACCATGATTATGACACTCAACCATAATTATAACAACCACGACTATAATTATAACAACCACGACTATGATCTTAACCACGACTATGATTATAACAACCACGACCATGGTTATAACAACCACGACCATGATTATAACAACCACGACCATGATTATAACAACCAAGACCACGATTATAACAAACGCGACCATGATTATAACAACCACGACAATGATTATAACAACCACGAATATGATTATAACAAACACGACCATAATTATAGCAACCACGAATATGATTATAACAACCACGAACAAGATTATAACACTCACGACAATGATCATAATAACCAGGTCTATGATTATAACAACCACGACCATGGTTATAACAACCACGACCATGAATATAACACTCAACCATGATTATAACAACCACGACTGTGATCTTAACCACGACTATGATTATAACAACCACGACCATTATTATAACAACCACGACCATAATTATAACAACCACGACCATGATTATAACAACCACGACCATGATTATGAAATCCACGACCATGATTATTACAACAACGACTATGATTATAACAACCACGACCATGATTATAACAACCACGACCATGATTATAACAACCACGAATATGATTATATCAACCACGACCATGATTATACCACTCAACCATGATTATAACAACGACGACTATGGGTATAACGACCACGATTATGATCTTAACCAAGACTATGATTATAACAACCACGAACATGATTATAACAACCACGACCATGATTATGAAAAGCATGACCATGATTATAACAACAACGACTATGATTATAACAACCACGACCATGATTATAACAACCACGACCATGATTATAACAACCACGACCATGATTATGAAAACCACGACCATGATTATAACAACAACGACTATGATTATAACAACCATGACCATGATTATAACAACGATGACCCGATTATAACAACCACGACCATGATTATAACAACCACGACTATGATTATATCAACCATGACCATGATTATAACAACCACGACAATGATTATAACAACCACGACCATGATTATAACAACCACGAATATAATTATAACAACCATGACCATGATTATAACACTCACGACCATGATTATAACAACCACGACTATGATTATAACAACCACGAATATGAATATAACAACCACGACCATGATTATAGCACTCAAACATGATTATAACAACCACGACTATGATTATACCAACCACGACTATGATCTTAACCAAGACTATGATTATAACAACCACGACTATGATTATAACAACCACGACTATGATCTCAACCACGACTATGATTATATCAACCACAACTATGATTATAACAACCACGACCATGATTATAACAACCACGACCATGATTATAACAACCACGACCATCATTATAAAAACCACGACCATGATTATAACAACAACGACTATGATTATAACAACCACGACCATTATTATAAAAACCACGACCATAATTATAACAACCACGACCATGATTATAACAACTACGAATATGATTATAACAACCACGACCATAATTATACCACTCAACCATGATTATAACAACCACAACTATGATCTTAACCAAGTCTGATTATAACAACCACTACTATTATTATAACAACCACGACAATGATCTTAACCACGACTATGATTTTAACAACCACGACCATGATTATAACAACCACGACCATGATTACAACAACCACGACTATGATTATAACACCCACGACATTAATCTTAACCACGACTATGATTACAACAACCAAGACCATGGTTATAACAACCACGGCCATGATTATAACAACCACGACAATGATTATAACAAAAACGACAATGATTATAACAACCACAACCATGATTATAACACTCAACCATGATTATAACAACCACTACTATGAATATAACAACCACCACCACGATTATAACAACGACGACAATGATTATAACAACCACGACTATGATTATAACAACGACGACCATGATCATAACCGCGACTATGAATATAACAACCGCGACCATGGCTATAACAACCACAACCATGATTATAAAAGCCACGACCATGATTTTAACAACCACGAATATGATTATAACAACCACGACCATGATTATAACACTCACGACCATGATTATAACAACCACGACTATGATTATAACAACCACGACCATGATAATAACAACGACTATGAATATAACACCCACGACCATGATTATAACAACCTCGACCATGATTATAGCAACCACGACCATGATTATAACAACCGCGAATAAGATTATAACAACCACAACCATGATTATAACACTCAACCATGATTATAACAACCACGACTATGATTATAACAACCACGACTATAATAATAACCACGACCATAATTATTACAACCACGACAATGATTATAACAACCACGACCATGATTATAAAAACCACGACCATGATTATAACAACCACGCCTATGATTACAACAACCACGACCATGATTATAACAACCACGACAATGATTATAACAACCACGACCATGATTATAACACTCACGACCATGATTATAACAACCACGACTATGATTATAACAACCAAGACCATGATCATAACAACGACTATGATTATAACAACCACGACCATGATTATAACAACCGCGACCATAATTATAGCAACCACGAACATGATTATAACAACCACGAATAATATTATAACAACCACGACCATGATTATAAAACTCAACCATGATTACAACAACCACGACTATGATCTTAACCATGACTATGATTATAACAACCACGTCCATGATTATAACAACCACGACCATGAATATAACAACCACGACAATGATTATAACAACCACGACCATGATTATAACACTCAACCATGATTATAACAACCACGACAATGACTATAACAACCACGACCACGATTATAACAACCACGACAAGGATTACAACAACCACGACTATGATCATAACAACCACGACCATGATCATAACCACGACTATGATTATAACAACCACGACCATGGTTATAACAACCACGACCATGATTATAAAAGCCACGACCATAATTATACCAACCACGAATATGATTATAACAATCAAGACCATGATTATAACACTCACGACCATGATTATAACAACCACGACTATGATTATAACAACCACGACCATGATCATAACAACGACTGTGATTATAACAACCACGAATATGATTATAACAAACACGACCATGATTATAACACTCACGACCATGATTATAAGCACCAAGACAATGATTATAACAACCACGACCATGATTATAACAACCACGAATATGATTATATCAACCACGACCAAGATTAAAACACTCACGACCATGATTATAACAACCACGACTATGAATATAACAACCACGACCATGATCAAAACAACGACTATGATTATAACAACCACGGCCATGATTATAACAACCGTGACCATGATTATAACAACCACGACCATGATTATAACAACCACGAATATGATTATAACAACCACGACCATGATTATAACACTCACGACCATGATTATAACAAACAAGACCATGATTATAGCAACCACGACCATGATTATAACAACCACGACCATGATTATAACAACCACGAATATGATTATAACAACCACGACCAAGATTATAACACTCAACCATGATTATAACAACCACGACTAGGATTATAACAACCACGACCATGGTTATAACAACGACTGTGATTATAACAACCACGAATATGATTATAACAACCACGACCATGATTATAACACTCACGACCATGATTATAACAACCAAGACCATGATTATAGCAACCACGACTATGATTATAACAACCACGACCATGGTTATAACAACTATGACTACGACTATAACAACCACGACCATGATTATAACAACCACGACCATGATTATAACAACCACAACTATGATTATAACAACCACGACCATGATTATAACAACCACGACTATGATCATAACAACCACGACCATGATTATAACACCCGACCGCAGTTATATAACACCCGACCATGATTATAGCAACTGCGTCATGATCATAACCACGACCGCCTGATTATAACAACCACGACTATGATTGTAACCAATAAAGGTCGACGATTACTTAACAACACGTGCATGATTGCCAACAACACACAACCATGATTATAACAACCACGAATATGGTTATAACGGCCACGACCAAGATTGCTAACACTTTCGACCATGATTATAACAACCGCGACCGCCGATTGCAACAACCGACCGCGGTTATAACACTCGCCCAGATTGCTAACAGCCACGACGCTAGCCAGTTATAACAACCCGACCATGATTATAACAACCATGACAATGATTACAGCAACCACGACCATGATTATAGCAGCACGACCATGGATTTGCCAACAACGACGACCATGATTATAAAAGACACGACCATGATTATAATAACCACGAATATGATTGCAACACGACCGTAAACGCACTCGACCGCGGTTATAACAGCACGACTATGATTATAACAACCACGACCATGATCATAACAGCGACTGTGATTATAACATACGAATATGATTATAACAACCGACCGCCAGTTATAGCACTTTCACGACCATGATTATAACAACGCGACCATGATTATGGCAACCCGCGATCGCCCAGTTATAACAACCACGAATAAGGTATAACAACCGACCGCGAGTTATAACACCCTAACCATGATTATAACAACCACCGACTATGATTATAACAAGACTATGATCTTAACTTTACGACTATGATTATAACAACCACGACTATATTCATAACCGACATAATTATAACAACCACGACAATGATTAAAACAACCCGACCCGATTATAAAAACCAAGACCATGATTATAACAACCACGACCATAATTATAACAACCACCGAATATGCTTTTTAACAACCACGACCATGATTATAACACTCAGCCATGATTATAACTACCACGACTAGGATTACATAACAGCCACGACCATGGTTGCCAACAACCCGCGACCATGATTGCAACATAACCGCCTGATTACCCAGCAGCCACGACGTGGGATTATAACAACCGACCATGGTTGCCAACAACGACTGGTGATTATAACAACCCACCGAATATGATTATAACAACCCGACCGCGGTTATAACACTCACGATATGATTATAACAGCCCAAGACCATGATTATAGCAACCCACGACCGCCTGATTATAACAACCACGAATAAGAATAACAACCGACCGCCCAGTTATAACAACCCGACCATGATTATAACAACCACGACCATGATTATAGCAACCACGAATTTGATTATAACAACCGACCATGATTATAACACTCACGACCGCTGATTATAACAACCACGACTATGGGTATACCCAACCGACCGCCAGTCATAACAGCGACTTTGATTGCATAACAACCACGGCCATGATTGCCAACAAACGTGACCGCCAGTTATAACAACCACGACCATGATTATAACAACCACGAATATGCTTTTAACAACCCGACCGCCAGTTATATGCTCAGCACTGGTATAACAGCCACGACTGGGATTACTAACAACCACGACAATGATTATAACAACACGACCATGATAAACCACGACCATGTTTATAACAACCACGCCAATGATTATAACAACCACGACTATGATCATAACCGACTAGATTATAATAACCGACCACGATTATAACAACCACGTCCGCCAGTTATAACATCACGACCATGATTATAACAACCCGACGAATTATTATAAGAACCACGACCATGATTATAAAAGCCACGACCATGATTATAACAACCACGGCTATGATTATAACGCTTCCACAGCGAATATGATTATAACAACCACGACCATGATTATGACATCGACCGCCAATTATAACAACCACGACTATAATTTATAACAACCACGACGGGTACAACCGCGACGTGCCAGTTATAACAACCCGACCATAAATTTATAACAGCCGACCATGATTATAACAACCACGACCGCCAGTTATACAACAGCCACAACCATGATTATAACAACCCACAACTAAGATTATAACAACCACGACCATGATTATAACAACCACGACTATGATTATAACAACCACGATAGCGAGTTATAGCACCCACGACCGCCAGTTATAACACCCACGACCATGATTATAACAACTACGATCATGATCGCCGCCGCGACCATGATTATAACAACCTGGCTGTAGTTGTGCCAGCAAGTCGACGATTATAACAAACACGACCATGATTATAACAACCACAGCATGATTATAATAATACGAATCCATGATTACATAACAACCCGACCATAATCATAACACAACCACGAATATGATTATAACAACTACGTCAAGATTATAACACTCACGACCATGATTATAACAACCGGGTCTGATTATATCAACCACGATTGTAGTCATAACCACGACTATGATTATAACAACCACGACTATGATTATAACAACCACGACCAAGATTATAACAGCGCCGCATTGCCAGTTATAACAACCACGACCATGATTATAACAACCACGAATATGCTTTTAACAACCACGACCATGATTATAAGAAACTCAGCCATGATTATAACAACCCACGACTACGATTATAACAGCGACTATGGTCGCTAACCCGACTATGATTATAACAACCACGGCCATGATTTATAACAGCGACCGCCAGTTATAACACTTAGCCATGATTATATCAAACGACTATGATTATAACAACCGCTACCGCGGTAATAACCACAACTATGATTATAACAACCCGACCATGGTTATAACAACCACGACCATGATTATAACAACGACTCTGATTATAACAACCACGACCATGATTATAGAACCGCGACCATGATTGCCAGCAACCATGAACATGATTATAACAACCACGAATAAGAGCCATATGTAACTAACCACGACCATGATTATAACACTCAGTATGATTATAACAGCACGACTATGATCTTGTCGACTTCCCTTGATTATAACAACCACGACTATAATCGCAACACGACCATAATTATAACAACCACGACAATGATTATAGCAACCACGCCTATGATTATAACAACCGCGACTATGATCATAACCACGACTATGATTATAACAACCACGACCATGATTATAACAACCGACCAAGTTATAACACTTAACCGCCAGTTATAACAAACGACTATGATTATAACAACCACTTCCATGATCATAACCACGACTATGATTATAACAACCACAAACCATGGTTATAACCAGCCACGACCGCCAGTTATAACAACGACAGCCAGTTATAACAACCCGACCATGATTATAACAACCTCGACAAGGATTATACTTAACCACGAAAATGATTACCAACAACCACGAATAAGATTATAACAACCCGCGACCGTGATTATAACACTCAGCCATGATTATAACAACCACGACTATGATCTTAACCACGACTATGATTATAACAACCGACTATAATCATGACCCACGACCATATTTATAACAACCACGACAATGATTATAACAACCGACCATGATTACTTCAAAGCACGACAATGATTATAACAACCACGCCTAGCAGTTATAACAACCATGACTATGATTATAACCGACTGAGTTATAACAACCCGACCATGATTATAACAACCACAACAATGATTATAACAACCCGACCATGATTATAACTTTGCTCAGCTTCGCCAGTTATAACAACCACGACTATGATTGCTTAACCACGACTATGATGCTAACCATTATGATTATAATAACAACCACGACCATGATTATAGAAGCCGACCATAGTGTACAACAACCCGACCATGATTATAAACAGCACCGACCATGATTATAACAACCGACCAGGATTATAACAACCACGACCATGATAAAAACCGACCATGTTTACCAACAACCACGCCAGCAGTTACTAACAGCCATTTATGAGTCATAACCACGATAAGATTATAATGGCACGACCACGATTATAACAACCGTCCGCGGTTTATAACATCGCGACCATGATTATAACCGCGCGACAGGTATTATAAGAACCACGACCGCGATTATAAAACCGACCGCAGTTATAACAGCCACGGCTATGATTATAACAACCACGAATATGATTATAACAACCACGACCGCCCAGTTATGACGCTCGACCATAATTATAACAACCACGACTATAGTATAACAACCACGACTATGATCTTAACCACGACTATGATTATAACAACCCGACGCCATAAGTTTATAGCAACCCGGCCATGATTATAACAACCACGACCATGATTATAACACAACCGCCAGTTATAACAGCCACAACTAGATTATAACAACCCGACCATGATTATAACAGCACGACTATGATTATAACAACCACGAACGTGATTATAACACCAAAACCATGAGTTATATACCCGACCATGATTGTAACAACTACGATCGCCCAGTCGCAACCGACCATGATTATAACAACCGGCTATGATTGGCGCCAACCAGTCGACGATTATAACAAAAACACGACCATGATTGCCAACAACCACAACCGCCGATTATAACCACCACGAACCATGATTATAACAGCGACCATAATCGCACTTAACCACGAACATGATTACTTAACAACCACGATCAAGATTATAACACTCGACCATGATTACTTAACAACCAGGTCTTGATTATATCAGCCACGATTATGATCATAACCGACTATGATTACATAACAACCACGACTATGATTATAACCAACCACGACCAAAGGTTATAACAACCCGCGACCATGATTATAACAACCACGACCATGGTATAACAGCCACGAATATGCTTTTTAACAGCCACGACCATGATTGTAAAACTCAGCCGCCGAATATAACAACCACGACTGCGGTTATAACAACCACGACTATGGTCTTAACCGACTATGATTATAACAGCGACCGCGGTGCCAACAACCGACCGCCCGGTTATAACGCCCAACCGCGAGTTATCAGCAAACACGACTATGATTACTTAACAACCGCGCAGTGATAATAACCCGCAGCGCGGTCCATAACAACCACGACTATGATTATAAAAACCACGACCATGATCATAACAACGACTATGATTATAACAACCACGACCAAGATTATAACAACCGCGACCATGATTATAACAACCACGACCATGATCATAACAACCACGAATATGCTTTTAACAACCACGACCATGATTATAACATTTAACCATGAATATAACAACCACGACTATGATCTTAACCACGACTATGATTATAACAACCACGACTATAATCATAACCACGACCATAATTATAACAACCACGACAATGATTATAACAACCACGCCTATGATTATAACAACCATGACTATGATCATAACCACGATTATGATTATAACAACCACGACCATGATTATAACAACCACGACCATGATTATAACACTTAACCATGATTATAACAAACACGACTATGATTATAACAACCACTTCCATGATCATAACCTCGACTATGATTATAACAACCACGACCATGGTTATAACAACCACGACCATGATTATAACAACGACAATGATTATAACAACCATGACCATGATTATAACAACCGCGACAAGGATTATAGCAACCACAAACATGATTATAACAACCACGAATATGATTATGACAACCACGACCATGATTATAACACTCCGCAATGATTATAACAACCACGACTATGATCTTAACCTCGACTATGATTATAACAACCACGACTATTATCATAACCACGACCATAATTATAACAACCACGACAATGATTATAACAACCACGACCATGATTATAAAAACCACGACAATGATTAAAACAACCACGCCTATGATTATAACAACCATGTCTATGATTATAACCACGACTATGATTATAACAACCACGACCATGATTATAACAACCACGTCCATGATTATAACAACCACGACCATGATTATAACAACCACGACAATGATTATAACAACCACGACCATGATTATAACACTCAACCATGATTATAACAACCACGACTATGATTATAGCAACCACGACTATGATCTAACCACGACTTTTATGATTATATGAACCATGACTATGATTACAACAACCACGACCATGATTATAACAACCACGACCATGATTATAAATAACCACGACCAAGGATTATAACAACCACGACCATGATTATAACAACCACGACAATGATTATAACAAATCCACGACCATGATTATAACATCTAAATCCGCTGATTTGTAACAACCACGACTATGATTATAACAACCACGACCATGATTATAACCACGACTAATGTTCATAACCGACTAGTTATAGCAACCACGACCGCATGTGGTTATAACAACCCGACCGCGGTATAAAAGGCACGACCATGATAATAACAACCCACGAATATGATTATAACAACCGACCATGATTATAATACTCGCCCATGATTATAAAAGCCGACTATGATTATAACAACCACGACCGCGTCATAACAGCGACTGTGATTGTAACAACCGAATATGATTACTAACAACCACGACCATGATTATAACGCACCGACCGCCCCAGTTATAACAACCGACCATGATTATAGCAACCGGCATGAGTTATAACAACGACGGGCAAAATTATAACAACCACGACGCGATTTATAACACTCGCTTCATGATTATAACAACCCATTTATGATTGTAACAGCTTACGACTATGATCTTAACACGACTATGATTATAACAACCACGACTATAATCATAACCCGACCATAATTACTTAACCACGACAATGATTAAACAACCGACCATGATTTATAAATACCACGACCATGAAGTTAGCAACTTTAACCGCATATGAGTTATAACAGCCATGACTATGATCATTACCCGCGACTATCATTACTAACAACCGACCATGATTGCCGGCAACCGACAATGATTGCAACAGCACGACCGCGATTGCCGCAACACTCCTGGCCATTATTGCCAGCAGCCCGCGACTATGATTGTAACAACCTTCGCCAGTTATAACACCCGACCTTGATTATAACAACTAGATCATGATCATAACCCACGACCATGATTATAACAACCACGAATATGATTGCCAACAACCAGGCGACGTTATAAAAACCACGGCATGATTGCCGTAACACAGCGCCATGATTGCCAACAGCCACGAATATGATTATAACAGCCGCGACCAGGGTATATCGCCATTGTGATTGCCAGCAACCGGGTCTTGGCGATTATATCAACCACCACTATGATCGCCGCCGACTATGATTGCCAACAACCGACCATGGTTATAACAACCGACCATGATTATAACAACCACGACCATGATTATAACAACCACGACCGGCGTTATAACAACCCATTATCATTATAATAACCGTACGCAGTTATAACAACCGATATGAATTCGCCAACAACCGACCATGATTATAACAACCGACTATCATTATAACAACCCGACCGTATTTCGCCAGCAGCGACTATGATTATATTAACCACGACCATGATTATGACACTCACAACCATGATTATAACAACCACGAACTATGAGTTATGCTGGCGACCGCGGATTATAACAACCACGGAATAATAACTTTAACAACCACGACTATGATTATAACACTCAACCATGATTATAACAACCGACTAGATTGCCAGCAACCGGTATGGTTGCTACGATCTTGATTATAACAATACGACCGCGGTTATAAACATACGGCCATGATTATAACAACCACAGCTTCGCCAGTTATAACAACACGACCATATTTATAACAACCCGACAATGATTATAACAACCGATGGCGATTATAAAAACCACGACAATAGTTTATAACAACCACGCCTATGATTATAACAACCGCGACTATGATTATAACCACGACTATGATTATAACAACAACGACCATGATTATAACAACCACGTCCATGATTATAACAACCACGACCGCCAGTTATAACAACCACAACAATGATTATAACAACCACGACCGCCAGTTGCCAACGCTCAACCATGATTATAACAGCGTTATAACGCCACGACTATGATCTTAACCGACTATGATTTACTAACAACCCGACCATGATTGGCAAGGCCGACCATAATTACAACAACCACGACCGCCAGTTAACAACCACAAACCGCCCAGTTATAACAGCACGACCGGGATTACTTAACAACCACGACCATGATAAACCACGACCATGTTTTACTTAGCCACGCCAATATTATAACAACCACGACATGATCATAACCGACTAAGATTATAATAACCGACCACGATTATAACAACCCGTCCGCAGTTATAACATCACGACCATGATTATATAACAACCGACAATTATTATAAGAACCGCGACCGCTGATTGCTAAAAAGCCACGACCATGATTATAACAGCCACGGCTGTGATTGTAACAACCACGAATATGATTATAACCGGCACGACCATGATTATGACACTGCGACCGCCAATTATAACAACCACGACTATAATTATAACAACCACGACTATGATCTTAACCCGACTGTGATTATAACGCCGACCATGGTTATAACAACCACGACCATGATTATAACAACACCCACAGCCATGATTTGCAACAACACAACATGATTACATAACATAACCCACAACTAAGATTATAACA
>NW_024716384.1:0-20042 GCF_018991925.1 Homarus americanus | reverse complement strand
TACTGCTACTACTACTCCTACTACTAGGATTACAAAAACCAATACCATACCTGCAGTTCCTAATTATAAAACTCCCTCGCCAAGGTAATCAAAACAAACGTATCATATTTCTAGTTAAAAATGTGTGTAAATATATATATATCATTAACACCTAAGATAAAAATAATACTCATATCATACCAAAAAAAAAATAATAATAACAAAATAATAAAAGTGAAAAATTAATAATATAACAAGTCAATTAAATGAAAGAGAATGATGAATGAGAAACAATATATAGTAAATGGTCTTAAGTGAAAAGCAATTAACCAATTAACGATAATGTGTTGCCGCGGGGTTCATTATCATTAGTGGAGGTGGAACACACACACACACACACACACACAACACACACACATTAATTCAATTACTTACTCACTCATTCTCTGGAGGGGTTAAACAGACTAATTAAATTGTAAGGGAACCAACAACGCTATCTTAGTAATATGGTAATGTGTGTGTGGTGGTGGTGGTGGTGGTGGTAGTGGTGGTGGTGGTGGTGGTGGTGGTGGTGGTGGTGGTGGTGGGTGGTGGTGGTGGTGGTGGTGGTGGTGGTGGTGGTGTGGTGGTGGTGGTGGTTGTGGTGGTGGTGGTGGTGGTGATGATGATTGTAGCTGTTATTGTTGTACTGTTGTTGAGGTGGGAGATAAAAGATTGTGACGGTAATAGTGGTGGTAGTGGAGGGCGGTAAAACGTAACTGGGGTGGGGGGACACGCGCCTTCACCTTCGACACCAAGAGACTAGTGGGAACACACCTGTTGCCTCTATTACTGCATGGCTACCTCTGTGAGCAACCTCTATGGCGGTAACGGTAAGGGAGGGAGGGAAGGAGGGAGGAGGGAGGGAGGAAAGGAGGGAGGAGGGAGGAGGAAGGAGGAGGAGGGGAGGGAGGTAAGGGAGGGAGTGAGGAGGGAGGGAAGGAGGGAGGGAGGGAGTGAGGAGGAAGGAGGGAGGGAGGGAGGAGGGAGGGTGCGTCTGGAAGTAAGGCACACGTAACTTTGTTTTAGTTAAGGATAGTTCTGTGGATGAGATAGAAAGTTAAGATCAAACTGACTTGACAATACACACGCAGCACCCTCTCTACCCCCACCTGGCTTGGGAAGGAGAGGCCAAGGAAGAAACTGAGAGATATTTCCACAGAGAGAGAGCAGAAGGAGGAGGAGGGTTGGGCTGTCACTTCCCCGACAACACAAAAGTATACAAACTGGTCTTAAGTAAGCAGCACGTACACAGACAACACCCATGTACACTTACTAATACACGTCTATGTAATGCACTTTTAAAAAATATGACCAAACCAAAGACACAAAGCCCAGTATGTCTCTGACATCCCTTGAAAAGGCCTGACACCTCCCAGGCACACATCTGCCACCTCCCAGGCTTCTGATGCCTTCTCTGACACTGACACCCAGGTATTTCCTGACACCTTCTGACACTGTAGGTGCTTGACACCCCAGCCACACTCCCAGGCACACCACTGAGTGTCAGAGGTGTACCTGGGAGGCCAGAGGAGCACCTGGGAGCATCAGAGAGTACCGGAGAGGCAGAGGTACCTGGGAGCATCAGGTGTACCAGGGAGTGTCAGAGGTGTACCTGGAGGCAGAGGTGCACCTGCGAGTGTCAGTGTACCTGGGATGTCAGGTGTGTACCAGTGTGTCAGAGGAGCACCTGGGAGGTCAGGTGTACCTGGGAGGCCAGATGTTCAGGAGGTCAAGGTGTACCTGGGGGTGTCAGAGGAGTACCTGGGAGCGTCAGAGAGTACTGGAGTGCATAGGTGTACCCCAGAAGCGTCAGAGGTGTAACTGGAAGTGTCAGAGTACCTGGGAAGTGTCTGAGGTACCTGGGAGCAGAGGTGTACCTGGGAATGTCAGGTGTTCCTGGGAGTGTCAGAGGTGTACCTGGGAGGTCAGAGGTGTACCTAGAAGTGTCAGAGGTGTACCCTGGAAGTGTCAGAGGTGTACTTGGAAGTGTTTGAGGTGTACCTGGGAGTGTCAGAGGTACCTGGGAGGTCAGGGGTGTACCTGGGAGTGTCAGTGGTGTACCTGGGAGTGTTCAAAGTGTACCTGGGAGGTCTGAGGTACCTGGGAGTGTCTGAGGTGCACATGGTGTCGAGGTGCCCCTGGGAGGTGCAGAGGGAGCACTGAGACATCAGAGGAGTACCTGGGAGAGTCAGAGGTGTACCTGGGAGTGTCAGAGGTGTACCTGGGAGTGTCAGGGGTGTACCTGGGAGTGTCAGAGAGAACCAGGAGGTCAGAGAGTACCTGGGGAGGCAAGGGTGTACCGGAGTATCGGAGGTGTACCTGGGAGTCTCGGAGGTGTACCTGGGAGTGTCGAGGTGTACCTGGGAGGTCAGAGGTGTACCTGGGAGTGTCAGAGGTGTACCTGACAGTGTCAGAGGTGTGCCTGGGAGTGACTGAGGTGTACCTGGGAGTGTCAGAGGAGTGCCTGGGAGTGTCAGAGGTGTACCTGGGAGTGTCAGTGGTGTACCTGGGAGGTCAGGTGTGTACCAGTGAGTGTCAGAGGTGAACTTGGAGTGTCAGAGGGTGCACCTGGGAGTGTCTGAGGTGTACCTGGGAGTGTCTGAGGTGTACCTGTGAGTGTCTGAGGTGTACCTGGGAGTGTCAGAGTTGTACCTGGGAGTGTCAGAGGTGTACCTGGGAGGCCAGAGGTGTACATTGGAGGTCAGTGGTGTGACCTGGGAGGCTGTGTGTACCAGGAGTGTGAGAGTCATACCTGGGGTGTCAGGTACCGGGAGTGTAATGGGTGTACCTGGGAGGTCAGAGGTGAACCAGGGAGTGTCAGAGGAGTACCTGGAGTGTCAGGGGTGTACCTGGGAGTATCGGAGGTGTACCTGGGAATATCGGAGGTGTACCTGGGAGTGCGGAGGTGTACCTGGGAGGTCAGAGGTGTACCTGGGAGTGTCAGAGGTGACCTGACAGTGTCAGAGGTGTACCTGGGAGGACTGAGGTACCTGGGCTGTGAGGAGTACCTGGGAGGTCAGAGGTGTACCTGGGAGGTGCAGTGGTGTACCTGGGAGTGTCTGGTGTGGCACCAGGAGTGTCAGAGGTGTACCTGGGAGTGTCAGAGGTGTACCTGGAGTGTCAGAGGTGCACCTGGGAGTGTCTGAGGTGTACCTGGGAGTGTCTTAGGTGGGGAGTGTCTGAGGTGTACCTGGGAGGTCAGAGTTGTACTTGGGAGTGTCAGAGGTGTACCTGGGAGTGCCAGAGGTGTACCTAGGAGTGTCAGTGGTGTACCTGGGAGTTCCAGGTCTGTACCAGGGAGGTCAGAGTTGTACCTGGGGGTGTCAGAGGTGTACCTGGTGTGTCAGAGGTGTACCTGCCAGTGTCAGAGGTGTACCTGCCAGTGTCAGAGGTGTACCTGGCAGTGTCAGAGGTGTACCTGGGAGTGTCTGAGGTGTACCTGGGAGTGTCAGAGTTGTACCTGGGAGTGTCAGAGGTGCACATGGAAGTGCCAGAGGTGTACCCAGGAGTGTCAGTGGTGTACCTGGGAGAGTCATGTGTGTACCAGGAGTGTCAGAGTTGTACCTGGGGGTGTCAGGAGGTGTGCACCTGGGTGTGTCAGAGGTGTACCTGGGAGTGTCAGAGGAGTACCTGGGAGTGTCAGAGGTACCTGGGAGTATCGAAGGTGTACCCGGGAGTATCGGAGGTGTACCAGTGAGGTCAGAGGCCCTGGGAGCAAGGGGGGTACCTGTGAGTATGGGAGGTGCACCTGGGAGTGTCTGAGGTGTACCTGGGAGTGTCTGAGGTACCTGGGAGTGTCTGAGGTTTACCTGGGAGTGACAGAGTTGTACCTGGGAGGTCAGAGGTGTACCTGGGAGCCAGAGGGTACCTAGGAGTGACAGTGGTGTACCTGGGAGGTCAGGTCTGTACCAGGGGAGGTCAGAGTTGTACCTGGGGATGTCAGAGGTGTACCTGGGAGTGCCAGAGGTGTACCTGGGAGTGTCAACAGGTGTACCTGGAAGCAGGTGTGTACCAGGGAGTGTCAGAGGAGTACCTGGGAGTGTCAGCGGTGTACCTGGGAGTGTCGGATGTGTACATGGGAGTGTCAGAGGTGTACCTGGGGGTGTCAGAGGAGTACCTGGGAGCGTCAGCGGTGTACCTGGGAGTGTCGGATGTGACATGGGAGTGTTAGAGGTGTACCTGGGAGTGTCAGAGGTGCACTGAGTGTCAGAGGTGTACTTAGAAGTGTCAGAGGTGTACCTGGAAGTGTCAGAGGTGTACCTGGAAGTGTCTGAGGTGTACCTGAGTGTCAGAGGCACCTGGGAGGTCAGGGGTGTACCTGGGAGTGTCAGTGGTGTACCTGGGAGTGCTCAGGCACCTGGGAGTGTTCAAGGTGTACCTGGGAGTGTCTGAGGTACCTGGGAGCATCTGAGTGTACATGAGTGTCAGAGTGTACCTGGGAGTGTCAGAGGAGTACCTGGGAGCATTAGAGGTACCTGGGAGTGTCTGAGGTGTACCTGAAGTGTCAGAGGTGTACCTGGGAGTAACAGAGGTACCTGGGAGTGTCAGGGGTGTACCTGGGAGTGTCAGAGGTGAACCAGGGAGTGTCAGAGGAGCACTGGGAGGTCAGGTGTACCTGGGAGTATCGGAGATGTACCTGGGAGTATCGGAGGTGTACCAAGGAGTGTCGGAGGTGTACCTGGGAGTGTCAGAGGTGTACCTGGGAGTGTCAGAGTGTACCTGACAGTGTCAGAGGCACCTGCCAGTAGTCAGAGGTGTACCTGGGAGTGTCAGAGGTGTACCTGGGAGGTCAGAGGTGTACCTGGGAGTGCCAGGGGTGTAACTGGGAGGCCGGAGGTGTAACTGGGAGTGTCAAGGTGTACCTGGGAGTGTCAGAGGTGTACCTGGGAGGTCAGGGTGTACCTGGGACTGTCAGGGTGTTACCTGGGAGTGTCAGGTGTACCTGTGAGTATCGGCGGTGTATCTGGGAGTGTCAGAGGTGCACCTGGCAGTGTCAGATGTACCTGGCAGTGTTAGAGGTGTACCCAGGAGTGTCTGGAGGTGTACCTGGCAAAGTCGGAGGTGTACCTGGGAGCGTCAGAGGTGTACCTGGGAGTATCAGAGATGTACCTGGGAGCGGAGGTGTACCTGCCAGTGTCAAAGGTGTAACTGGCAGTGTCAAGGTGTACCTTGGAGTGTTTGAGGTCAGAGGTGTACTTGGGAGTGCCAGAGAACCAGGGAGTGTCAGAGGAGTACCTGTGAGAGGTCAGAGGTGTACCTGGGAGTATCGGAGGTACCTGGGAGTATCGGAGGTGTACCAGGGAGGTCAGAGGTGTACCTGTGAGTGTCAGGGGTGTACCCAGAGTATGGAAGGCACCTGGGAGTGTCTGAGGTGTACCTGAGCCAGAGCAGGCCTGGGAGGCCAGAGGTACCTGGGAGTGTCAGGTGTACCAGGGAGTGTCAGAGTTGTACCTGGGGGTCAGAGGTGTACCTGGGAGTGTCAGAGGTGCACCTGGGAGGTTGTTGTACCAGGGATGTCAGGTGGTACCAGTGAGTGTCAGAGGAGTACCTGGGAGTGTCAGCGGTGTACCTGGGAGTGTCAGATTTGTTCATGGGAGTGTCAGAGGTGTACCTGGGTGTCAGAAGAGTACCTGGGAGCGTCAGAGGAGTACCTCGAGTGTCATGGGGTGCATCAGAAGTGTCAGAGGTACCTGGAGGTGTCAGAGGTGTACCTGAAGTGTCTGAGGTACCTGGGAGTGTCAGAGGTGTACCTGGGAGTGTCAGGTGTTCCTGGGAGCAAGAGGTACCTGGGATGTGAGGTGAACTTAGAAGCAGAGGTGTACCTGGAAGTGCAGGGGGCACTGAGGCCGAGAACCAGGGAGTGTCAGAGGAGTACCGGGAGTGCTGTACCTGGGAGTATCGGAGATGTACCTGGGAGGTATGAGAGGTGTACCAGGAGTGTCGGAGGTACCTGGGAGTGTCAGGAGGTGTACCTGGGAGGTCAGAGGTGTACCTGACAGCAGCAGAGGTGCACCTGCAGAGGTCAGAGGTGTACCTGGGAGTGTCAGGAGGTACCTGGGAGTGCCAGAGGTGTACCTGGGAGTGCTAGGGGTGTAACTGGGAGTGTCGGAGGTGTAACTGGGAGTGTCAGAGGTACCTGGGGAGAGTGTAGGGTGTACCTGGGAGGTCAGGGGTACCTGGGACTGTCAGGGTGTACCTGGGAGTGTCAGGCCTTTGAATATCGGCGGTGTATCTGGGAGGTCAGAGGTGTACCTGGCAGTGTCAGAGATGTACCTGGCAGTGTTAGAGGTGTACCTAGGGAGTGTCAGGGTGTACCTGGGAGTATCAGAGGTACCTGGGAGTGTCAGAGGTGTACCTGGGAGTGTCTGAGGTGTACTGGGAGTGTCAGAGGTTTACCTGGGAGTGTCTGAGGTGTACCTGGGAGTGTCAGAGGTGTACCTGGGAGTGTCAGTGGTGTACCTGGGAGTGTCAGAGGTACCTGGGAGAGTTGGGGTGTACCTGGGAGTGTCAGGAGGTGAACCAGGAGTGTCAGAGGAGCACCTGGGAGGTCAGGGGTGTACCTGGGAGTATCGGAGATGTACCTGGGAGTATCGGGAGGTACCAGGGAGTGTCGGAGGTGTACCTGGGAGGTCAGAGGTACCTGGGAGTGTCAGAGGTGTACCTGACAGTGTCAGAGGTGCACCTGCCAGTGTCAGGAGGTGTACCTGGGAGTGCTGAGAGGTACCTGGGAGGTCAGAGGTGTACCTGGGAGTGTCAGGGGTGTAACTGGGAGTGCCGGAGGTGTAACTGGGAGTGTCAAAGGTGTACCTGGGAGTGTCAGAGGTACCTGGGAGTGTCAGGGGGTACCTGGGACTGTCAGGGGTGTACCTGGAGTGTCAGGGGTGTACCTGTGAATATCGGCGGTGTATCTGGGAGTGTCAGAGGTGTACCTGGCAGTGTCAGAGATGTACCTGGCAGTGTTAGAGGTGTACCCAAGAGTGTCTGAGGTGTACCTGGCAGTGTCGAGGTGTACCTGGGAGCCAGAGGTGTACCTGGGAGTATCAGAGATGTACCTGGGAGCAATGGAGGTGTACCTGCCAGTGTCAAAGTGTAACTGGCAGTGTCAAAGGTACCAGAGTGTTTGAGGTACCTGTGAGTGTCAGAGGTGTACTTGGGAGTGTCAGGAGGTGAACCAGGGAGTGTCAGAGAGTACTCTGAGTGTCAGAGGTGTACCTGGGAGTATCGGAGGTACCTGGGAGCACGGAGGTGTACCAGGGGGTGTCAGAGGTGTGCCTGTGAGTGTCAGGGGTGTACCAGGTATGGAAGGTGCACCTGGGAGTGTCTGAGGTACCTGGGAGTGTCAGATACCTGGGAGTGTCAGAGGTGTACCTGGGAGCGAAGGAGGTACCTGGAGATGTCAGGTGTGTACCAGGGAGTGTGGGAGCAGCCTGGGGGTGTCAGAGGTGTACCTGGGAGCAGAGGTGCCTGGGAGTGTGGGTGGTGTACCTGGAAGTGTCAGGGTACCAGGGGAGTGTCAGAGGTGTACCTGGGAGTGTCAGAGGTGCACCTGGGAGTGTCAGTGGTGTACCTGGGATGCAGGGTGTGTACCAGTGAGTGTCAGAGGAGTACCTGGGAGTGTCAGCGGTGTACCTGGGAGTGTCAGATTTGTTCATGGGAGAGTCAGAGGTGTACCTGGGGTGTCAAGAAGAGTACCTGGGAGCGTCAGAGGAGTACTGAGTGTCAGAGGTGCACCTAGGAGTGTCAGGGAGGTGTACCTGGAGGTGTCAGAGGTGTACCTGGAAGTGTCTGAGGTGTACCTGGGAGTGTCAGGAGGTACCTGGGAGGTCAGGGGTGTTCTGGGAGGCCAGAGGTGTACCTGGGAGTGTCAGAGGTACCCAGAAGCAGAGGTACCTGGAAGTGTCAGGGGTGTACCTGGGAGTGTCAGAGGTGAACCAGGAGTGTCAGAGGAGTACCTGGGAGTGTCAGGGGTGCCTGGGAGTCGGAGATGTACCTGGGAGTATCGGAGGTGTACCAGGGAGTGCCGGGAGGTGTACCTGGGAGGGGTCAGAGGCCTGGGAGTGTTGGGAGGTGTGGACCTGACAGGAGCAGAGGTGCACTCAGTGTCAGAGGTACCTGGGAGTGTCAGAGGTGTACCTGGGAGTGTCAGAGGTGTACCTGGGAGTTGGGGTGTAACTGGGAGTGCGGAGGTGAACTGGGAGGTCGGAGAGGTACCTGGGAGCACAGATGTACCTGGGAGTGTCAGGGGTGTACCTGGGACTGTCAGTGTACCTGGGAGTGTCAGGGGTGTACCTGTGGAATACGGCGGTGTATCCGGGAGTGTCAGAGGTGTACCTGGCAGTGGCGAGATGTACCTGGCAGTGTTAGAGGGTGTACCTAGGGAGTGTCAGGGGTGACCTGGGAGTATCAGAGGTGTACCTGGGAGTGTCAGAGGCACCTGGAGTGTCTGAGGTGTACTGGGAGTGTCAGAGGTTTACCTGGAGTGTCTGGAGGTGTACCTGGGAGGTCAGAGGTGTACCTGGGAGTGTCAGTGGTGTACCTGGGAGTGTCAGGCACCTGGGAGGTGAGGTACCTGGAAATGTCGGAGGTACCTGGAAGTGTCAGAAATGTTCCCTGGGAGTGTCTGAGGTGTACCTGGGAGCAGAGGTGTACCTGGGAGAATCAGAGGTGTACCTGGGAGTGTCATGGTGTACCTGGGAGGCCGGGAGGTGTACCTGGGAGCGTCAGAGGTGCACCTGGAGTATCGGAGGTTTACCTGGGAGTGTCAGAGGGTACCTGGGAGTGTCAGAGGTGTACCTCAGTGTCAAAGGTGTACCTGGCAGTGTCAGAGGTGTACCTTTGAGCAGTGCAGGAGGTGTACCCAGAGTGTCGGGAGTGTACTTGGAGTGTCAGAGGTGAACCAGGAGTGTCAGAGGAGTACCTGGGAGTCAGAGGTGTACCTGGGAGTGTCGGAGGTGTACCTGGGAGGCCGGAGGTGTACCAGGGAGTGTCAGAGGTGTACCTGGGAGTGTCAGGGGTGTACCTGGGAGTGTGAGGGGTGTACCTGAGTATGGAAGGTGCACATGGAGAAGTCTGGAGGTACCTGGGAGTGTCTGATGTGTATTTGGAGTGTCAGAGGTGTACCTGGGAGTGTCAGAGGTGAACCTGGGAGTGCCAGGTGACCTGGGAGTGTCAGGGGTGTACCAGGAGTATCAGAGTTGTACCTGGGGTGTCAGAGGTACCTGGGAGTGCCAGAGGTGTACCTGGGAGTGTCAGTGGTGTACCTGAAGAAGTCAGGCGTGTACCAGGAGTGCCAGAGGTGTACCTGGGAGTGTCAGGAGGTGCACCTGGGAGTGCTGAGGTGTACCTGGATGTCAGGTGTGTACCAGTGAGTGTCAGAGGAGTACCTGGGAGGCCGGGGCGGTGTACCTGGGAGTGTCAGATGTGTTCATGGGAGTGTCAGAGGTACCTGGGGTGGCCAGAAGAGTACCTGGGAGCGTCAGAGGAGTACCTGGAGTGCAGGTGTACCTAGAAGTGTCAGAGGTGTACCTGGAGTGTCAGAGGTACCTGAAGTGTTGAGGTGTACCTGGGAGTGTCAGAGGTGTACCTGGGAGTGTCAGGGTGTTCCGGGAGTGTCAGAGGTGTACCCGGAGTGTCAGAGGTGTACCCAGGAGTGTCAGAGGTACCTGGAAGTGTTGGGGTGTACCTGGGAGTGTCAGAGGTGTACCAGGGGAGTGTCAGAGGTGTACCTGGGAGTGTCAGGGTGTACCTGGGAGACGGATGTACCTGAGCATCGGAGGTGTACCTGGGAGTGTCGGAGGTGCACCTGGGAGTGTCAGGAGGTGTACCTGGGAGTGTCAGAGGTGTACCTGAGAGTGTCAGAGGTGCACCTGGGAGTGTCAGAGGTACCTGCAGTGTCAGAGTGTACCGAGTGCTGGGAGTGTCAGGTGTACCTGGGAGTGTCGGAGGTGTACCTGGGAGTGTCAGAGGTGCCTGGGAGGCTCAGAGGTGTACCTGGGAGGCCAGGTGTACCTGGGACTGTCAGGGTGTACCTGGGAGTGTCAGGTGTACCTGTGAATGTCGGCGGTGTATCTGGGAGTGTCAGAGGTACCAGTGTCAGAGATGTACCTGGTGTCAGAGGTGTACCAGGGAGTGTCAGAGGAGTACCTGGGAGTGTCAGGGTGTACCTGGGAGTGTCGGGAGATGTACCTGGGAGCGTCAGAGGTGTACCTGGGAGTGTCGGAGGTGTACTTGGGAGTGTCAGAGGTGTACCTGGACAGTGTGGCTGGTGTACCTGGAAGGTGAAATTTGGGAGTGGGCTGAGTACCTGAGCAAGTTGTAGAGGAGTACCTGGGAGGTCAGAGGTGGTCTTGGAGTGTCAGGAGGTGTACCTGGGAGTGTCTGAGGTGTACCTGGGAGGTCAGAGGTGTACCTGGGAGGCTCAAGGTATACCTGGGAGGTTCAAGGTGTACCTGGGAGGCCGGAGGTGTACCTGGGAGTGTCAGAGGTGTACCTGGGGAGGTCAGAGGTGTACCTGGTGTCAGAGGCACATGGGGAGTGTCAGGGGTGCACCTGGGAGCAAGGTCTTAAATGCACATGGGAGTGTCTGAGGTGTACTTGTGGAGTGTCTGAGGCATGTGGGAGGTTGAAGGGAGGTCACGGAGTGTCAGAGTACCACGGAGGTCAGAGGAGTACCACGGGAGTGTAAGAGGAGTACTCTGGGAGTGTCAGGAGGTACTGGGAGGCTGAGGTGTACCTGGAGGTTTGAGGTGTACCTGGGAGGTTGTGTGGTGTGTACCTGGGAGGCTGGTGGTGTACCTGGTAGGCCTGAGGTGTTCTGGGAGAGTCTGAGGTGCACCTGGGAGTGTCACAGTTGTGCCTGGAGAGCAAGCCAGAGGTGTACCTATGGGTGTCAGAGGTGTACCTGGGGTGTCAGAGGTACCTGGGGGCCAGAGGTGTACCTGGGAGTGTCAGGAGGTGTACCTGGGAGTAACGGAGGTGTACCTGGGAGTGTCAGAGGTGTACCAGGGAATGTCATAAGGAGTACCTGGGAGGCCAGGGGTGTACCTGGGAGTGACAGCGGTGTACCTGGGAGTGTCAGAAGTGTACCTAGGGAGTGTCTGGTGTACCTCGGAGTGTCTGAGGTACCTGGAGTGTCTGGGGTGTACCTGGGAGTGTCACAGGAGTACTAGTGAGTGTCAGAGGTGTACCTATGAGTGTCTGAGGTGTACCCAGGAGCCCATTGAGGTGTACCTGGGAGTGTCTGATGTGTACCTGGGAGTGTCGGAGGAGTACCATGGAGTAAGTCAGATGAGTGCCACGGAGTGTCAGAGAGTACCTGGAGGCCAGAGGTGTACCTGGGAATGCCAGATGTACCTGGAGTGCCTGAGGTACCTGGACTGTCAGAGGTGTACCTGGGAGTGTCTGAGGTGTACCTGGGAGTGTCAGAGAGCACCAGGGAGTGTCAGAGGTACCTATGAGTGTCTGAGGTGTGACCTGGGGAGGTCAGAGGTGTAATCTGGGAGTGTCAAAGGTGTACCTGGAGTGCTGGGGAGGTGTACCTAGGGAGTGTCTGGAGGTGTACCTGAGAGTGTCTGAGGTGTACCTGGGAGTGTCAGAGGTGTACCTGGGAGTGTCAGAGGTGTACCTGGTAGGTGTCAGAGGTGTACCTGAGAGTGTCTTAGGGATGTACCTGGCAGTGTCTGAGGTGTACCTGGGAGGCCAGAGGTGTACCTGGGAGGCCAGAGGCACTGTAGTGTCAGAGTGTGTACCTGAGAGTGTCAGAGGTGTACCTGGGAGTGTCAGAGGTGTACCCAGAGTGTCTGAGGTGTACCTGAGGAGTGTTTGAGGTGTACTTGGGAGGCCAGAGGTGTACCCAGAAAAGCCAGAGGTGTACCTAGGAGTGCCTGAGTACATGAGAGTGTCTTTTAGATGCACCTGGCAGTGTCTGAGTGGTGTACCTGGCAGTGTCTGAGGTGCACTGGCAGTGTCGACGTGCACCTGGGAGGTTCAGGTGCACCTGGCGAGTGCATGAGGTGCACCTGGGGAGGTCTGTAGGTACCTGGGAGGTCTGAGGTGTCCTGGGAGTGCTCAGTGGTGTACCTGAGGAGTGTCGTGAGGTGTACCTGGGAGTATCGGAGGTGTACCTGGGAGTGTCTGAGGTGTACCTGGCAGTGTTGCCAGCGGTGTACCTGGGAGTGCCACTGGTGTACCTGGGAGCAAGCCAGATGTATACCCACAGTGCTCAGAGTGTGTTCCTGGGAGGTCTGAGGCAACCTGGGAGGTCAGAAGTGTCCCTGAGAGTGCTGGAGGGCACGGGAGTGTCGGAGGTGTAACGGGAGTGTCAGAGGTGTACCTGGGAGTGTCAGAGGTGTACCTGGGAGGCTGGGAGGTACTCTGCGGGTGTCAGAGGTACCTGGGTGTCACAGAGGCACCTGGGGTGCTGAGGTACCTGGGAGGTCAGGAGGTGCACCTGGGAGTAACGGAGGTACCTGGGAGCACAGAGGTGTACCAGGAATGTCATATGAGCACCTGGAGTGCTCAGGGGTGTACCTGGGAGTGACAGCGGTGTACCTGGGAGTGCCTGTGAAGTGTACCTAGGGAGTGTCTGAGGTGTACCCGGAGTGTCTGAGGTGTACCTGGGAGTGTCTGGGGTGTACCTGGGAGTGGGGTCACAGAGTACTAGTGAGTGTCAGAGGTGTACCTATGAGGCCTGAGGTGTACCTGGAGTGTCAGAGGTGTACCTGGGAGTGTCTGATGTGTACCTGGGAGTGTCGGAGGAGTACTATGGAGGTCAGACGAGTTAATGGAGTGTCAGAGGAGTACCTGGGAGGCCAGAGGTGTACCTGGGAATGTCAGAGATGTACCTGGGAGTGTCTGGAGGTGTACCTGGGACTGTCAGAGGTGTACCTGGGAGTGTTCAAAAAATTTGGAGTGCCAGAGTGAGCACCAGGGAGTGTCAGAGGTGTACCTATGAGTGTCTGGAGGTGTACCTGGGAGCACAGAGGTGTACCTGGGAGGCCAGAGGTGTACCTGGGAGGCCAGAGGTGTACCTAGGAGGTCTGAGGTGGGCCTGGAGAGTGTCTGGAGGTGTACCTGGAGGTTGGGGAGGTGTACCTGGGAGTGTCAGAGGTACCTGGTAGTGTCAGAGGTGTACCTAGGAGTGTCTGAGGTGCACATGAGAGTGTCTTAGGATGTACATGGTGTGTTCGAGGTGTACCTGCAGTGTCTGGAGGTGTACCTGGCAGTGTCAGACGCACATGGGGAGTGTCTGAGGTGCACCTGGCGAGTGCATGAGGTGTACCTGGGAGTGTCTGTAGGTACCTGGAGTGTCTGGAGGTGTCCCTGGAGTGTCAGGGGGGTAGCCTGAGGAGTGTCGGAGGTGTACCTGGGAGTATTGGAGGTGTACCTGGGAGTGTTCGAGGTGTACTGGCAGTGTCAAGGGTGTACCTGGGAGTGTCAGTGGTGTACCTGGGAGTGTCAGATGTATACCTGGGAGTAGCCTGGGAGGTGTTCCTGGGAGTGTCTGAGGTGTACCTGAGCAAGTCAGAAGTGCTCCTGAGAGTGCCGGAGGTGCACACCAGAGCGTTGGAGGTGTACCTGGGAGTGTCAGAGGTGTACCTGGGAGGTCAGAGGTGTACCTGGGAGGCTGGGTGTACCTGGGGAGTGTCGGAGGTGCACCTGGGAGGTCGGAGGTGATCCTGGGAGTGCCGGAGGTGCACCTGGGGAGGCCGGGGAGGTGGCACCCTGGGAGTGCCTGAGGCACTCAGAGTGTCAGGGTTGTACCTGGGAGTGTCGGAGGTACCTGGGAGTGTCTGAGGTACCTGGGCGTGTCAGATATACCAGGGGAGTGTCAGGTGAGTACCTGGGAGTGTCATTGCGTACCTGGGGATGTCAGTGGTGTACCTGGGAGGTCAAAGGTGTACCTGGAGCAAGGTCAGAGGTTTACTTGGGAGGTTCGAGGTACCAGAGGGTCTGGATGTGCCTGGGAGGCCAGAGAGGTGTGTACTCCAGTGTGGGGTCAGGTGCACCTGGGAGTGTTCGAGGTGTACCTGGGAGTGTCTGAGGTACTTGGGAGTGTCTGAGGTACCTGAGTGTCTGAAGTGTACCTGGGGAGTGTCAGAGGAGCACCAAAGAGTGTCAGAGGTACCCGGGAGATGTCTGAGGCGCACCTGGCAGTGCCCTGTGGTGCACCTGGAGTGCTCAGTGCACTTGGGAGGTATTAGGGGTACCTGGTAGGGTCAGAGTGCACCTGGGAGTGCCTGAGGCACCTGGGAGGCCAGAGGTGCACCAGGTGTCAGTGGTGTACCTGGGTGTGTCAGAGGTGCACCAGGATTGTCAGGGGTGTACCTGGGAGTGACAGCGGTGTACCTGGGAGCAAGTTGGGGAGGCGTACCTGGGAATGTCTGAGGTGTACCCTGAGTGTCTGAGGTGTACCTGGGAGGTTCGGGGTGTACTGGGAGTGTCACAAGAGTACTAGTGAGGCCAGAGGTACCTATGAGTGTCTGAGGTACCTGGAGTGTCAGAGGCACCTGGGAGGTTCGATGTACCCGTGAGTGTCGGAGGAGCCCATGGATTGTCAGACTAAAGCCACGGGAGTGTCAGGAGGAGTACCTGGGAGGTCAGAGGGCACCTGGGAGTGTCAGAGATGTACCTGGGAGTGTCTGAGGTGTACCTGGGACTGTCAGTGTGGGCCTGGGAGTGTCTGAGGCACCTGGGAGTGAGAGGAGTACCAGGAGCAAGCCTGGGGAGGTGTACCTATGGGAGTGCCTGAGTACCTGGGAGTGTCAGAGGTAAACGGGAGGCCAGAGGTACCTGGGAGCAACAGAGTGTACCTCTGGGGAGTGTCTGAGGTGTGCACCTGAGAGTGTCTGAGGTGCACTGGGAGGCCAGGAGGTACCTGGTGGTGTCAGAGGTGTACCTAGGAGTGTCTGAGGTACCTGAGAGTGTCTGGAGATGTACCTGGCAGTGTTCGAGGTGTACCTGGCAGTGTCTGGAGGTGTGTACCCTGCAGTGTCTGAGGTGGGCCTGGCAGTGCCAGACGCAACTGGGAGTGTTCGAGGTGCACCTGGCGAGTGCCTGAGGTGTACCTGGGAGTGTCTGTGGTGTACCTGGGAGTGTCTGAGGTGTGCACATGGGAGTGTCAGTGGTGTACCTGAGGACTGTCGGAGGTACCCAGAGTGTCTGAGGTGGGCACCTGGCAGCAACTTGGGGCGGTGGTACCTGGGAGGCCAGTGGAAACCGGGAGAGGTCAGATGGCACCTGGGAGCATCAGAGGAAACCCTGGGGAGTGTCTGAGTGTGGCATCTGGGAGTGTCAGAAGTGTCCTGAGAGTGCTGGAGGTGTACACGGGAGGTCAGAGGCACGGGAGGCCGAGGTGTACCTGGGAGGTTGGGAGGTGTACCTGGGAGTGTCAGGGCACCTGGGAGTGCGTCGGAGGCCTGGGAGTGTCGGAGGTGATCCTGGGAGGCCGGAGGTACCTGGGAGGTCAGAGGTGTACCTGGTGTGTCAGGGTGCACCTGGGAGGTCTGGAGGTACCTGGGAGGTTCTGAGGCACTGGGAGTGTCTGAGGTGTACCTGGGAGTGTCTGAAGGCCTGGGAGGCCGAGGAGTACCAAAGAGTGTCAGAGGTGTACCTGAGAGTGTCTGAGGTGTACCTGGCAGTGTCTGTGGTGCCCTGGGAGGTCAGGGGTGTACTTGGGAGTGGTCAGGTGTACCCAGGGTCAGAGGTGCACCTGGAAAAGCTCAGAGGTGCACCTGGGAGTGCCTGGGGAGGTGCACCTGTAGTGTCAGTGGTGCACCTGTGTCAGGAGGTGTACCTAGGATTGTCAGGGGTGTACCTGGGAGTGACAGCGGTGTACCTGGGAGTGTCAGAGGTGTACCTGGGATGTCTGAGGTGTACCCTCTGAGTGTCTGAGGTGTACCTGGGAGTGCCTGGGGTGTACCTGGGAGTGTCACAAGAGTGGCTTAGTGAGCGTCAGAGGTGTACCTATGAGTGTCTGAGGTACCTGGGAGGCCAGGAGGTGTACCGGGAGTGTCTGATGTGTACCTGTGAGTGTCGGGAGGAGTACCATGGATTGTCAGACGAGTGCCACGGGAGTGTCGGGAGGAGCACCTGGGAGTGCTTGTAGAGGTGTACCTGGGAGTGTCAGAGATGTACCTGAGTGCCTGAGGTGTACCTGGGACTGTCAGAGGTGTACCTGGGAGGTTTGAGGTGTGCCTGGGAGTGTGAGAGGAGTACCAGGGAGTGTCAGAGGTACCTATGAGTGTCTGAGGTGTACCTGGGAGTGCGCCTGGAGGTGTACCTGGAGTGTCAGAGGTGTACCTGGGAGGCCAGAGCGGTACCTAGGAGTGTCTGAGGTACCTGGAGAGTGTCTGAGGTGTACCTGGGAGGCCAGAGGTGTACCTGGTAGTGTCAGAGGTGTACCCAGGAGCAGTCTGAGGTGTACCTGAGAGTGTCTGAGATGTACCTGGCAGTGTCTGGAGGTGTGGCCCGGCAGTGTCTGGAGGTGTACCCTGGCAGTGTCTGAGGTAAATGGCAGTGCCAGAGACGTGCAACTGGAGTGCCTGAGGTGCACCTGGCGAGTGCCTGAGGTGTACCTGGGATGCCTGTGTGCACCTGGGAGGTTCTGAGGTGCATGGGAGTGTCAGTGGTGTACCTGGAGAGTGTCGGAGGTGTGCCTGGGAGTGTCTTGAGGTACCTGGCAGTGTCATGGTGTACCTGGAGTGTCAGTGGAAAACCTGGGTGTCAGACGATACCTGGGAGCATCAGAGGTGTTCCTGGGAGTGTCTGAGGTGTATCCTGGGAGGCCAGAAGGTCCCTGAGAGTGCCGGAGGTGTACACGGAGGTCAGAGGTGCACTGGGAGTGTCAGAGGTGCACCTGGGAGTGCCCAGAGGCACCTGGGAGTGCAGCCAGGCACCTGGAGGTCGGAGGTAACGGGAGGCCGAGGATCCTGGGAGGTCGGAGGTGCAACGGGGAGGTCAGGAGGCACCTGGTGTCAGGGGCACCTGGGAGGCCTGGAGGTGTACCTGGGAGTGTCTTTGAGGTGTACTTGGGAGTGTCTGAGGTGTACCTGAGTGTCTGAAGTGTACCTGGAGCAATGAGGAGCACCAAAGAGTGTCAGAGGTGTACCTGAGAGCAACCCGAGGTGTACCTGGCAGTGTCTGTGGTGTGCACCTGGAGTGCTGGGGTAATGGGAGGTCAGGGGTGCCTGGCAGGGTCAGAGTGTACCTGGGAGTGTCAGAGGCAAATGGGAGGCCAGAGGTGTACTCAGGTGTCAAGGGTGCAACGGAAAGTCAGAGGTGTACCTAGGAGGTTGGGGGCACCTGGAGTGACAGCGGTGTACCTGGGAGTGGTTGCAGTGTGTACCTGGGAGTGTCCTGAGGTGTACCGAGTGCTCAGGCACTTGGGAGTGCCCTGGGGTACCTGGGAGGTCACAAGAGCATCAGTGAGGTCAGGAGGTGTACCCAAGTGAGTGTCTGAGGTGTACCTGGGAGGCCAGAGGCACCTGGGAGTGTCTGAAGGTGTACCTCAGGAGTGCGTCGGAGGAGTACCATGGATTGTCAGACTGATGCCACGGGAGTGTCAGAGGAGCACCTGGGAGTGTCAGAGGTGTACCTGGAGGCCAGAGATGTACCTGGGAGTGTCTTGAGGTGTACCTGGGACTGTCAGAGGTGTGTACCTGGAGTGTCTGAGGTACCTGGGAGTGTCAGAGGAGTACCAGGGAGGTCAAGAGGTGTACCTATGAGTGTCTGGGGTGTACCTGGGTGAGTGTCGGGGAGGTAAAATGGGAGCAAGCCAGAGGTGTACCTGGGAGCAAGCCAGAGGTGTACCTGGTAGTGTCAGAAATGTGATGTCTGAGGTGCAATTGAGAGTGTCTGGAGATGTACCTGGCAGTGTTCGGAGGTGTACCTGGCAGTGTCTGAGGTACCCCTGCAGTGTCTGAGGTACCTGGCAAAGCAGACGTGCAACTGGGAGTGTCTGAGGTGCACCTGGCGATGCCCGAGGTGTACCGGGAGGTCTGTGGTGTACCTGGGAGGTCTGAGGTACAGGAGCCTGCAGGTACCCCAGGAGTGTCGGAGGTGTACCCTGGGAGTATCGGAGGTGTACCTGAGCAACTGAGGTGTACCTGGCAGGCTGGTGGTGCACTGAGAGTGTGGAAAACCCAGAGGCCAGATGCATACCTGGGAGTACTGGGAGGTGTTCTGGGAGGTCTGAGGTGTATCTGGGAGGCCAGGAGGTTCCTGAGAGTGCCGGAGGCACGGAGTGTCGGAGGTGTACCTGGGAGTGCCAGAGGTGTACCTGGGAGTGTCAGGAGGTGTACCTGGGAGGCCAGGTGTGGCCTGGGAGTGTCGGAGGTGGCCTGGAGCAAGCCGGAGGTGATCCTGAGCAAGTCGGAGGTGTACCTGGCACCAGAGGTGTACCTGAAGGCGTCAGGGCTGTACCTGGGAGTGTCGGAGGTACCTGGAGGCCGAGGTGTTCCTGGGAGTGTTCGAGGTGCACCTGGGCGTGTCAGATGTACTGCTGGAGGTCAGTGGAGCACCTTGGAGGTCATTGGTGTACCTGGGAGCGTCAGTGGTGTACCCGGGAGGCCAAAGGTGCACCTGGGAGTGTCAGAGGTGTACTTGGGAGTGTCTGAGGTGTACCTGGGAGTATCGGAGGTGTACCTGGGAGTGCCCGAGGTGTACCTGGCAGTGCTGGGCGGTGTACCTGGGAGCAAGTTGGGTGGTGTACCTGGGAGGCCAGATGTGGCTACCTGGGAGCATCAGAGGTGTTCCTGGGAGTGTTCAAGGTGTCCTTGGGAGTGGGGTCAGAAGGTTCCCGAGAGTGCTGGAGGTGTACACGGAGTGCCGGAGGTGTACCTGGGAGTGCTGGTGAGGTGTACCTGAGCACAGAGGTACCTGGGAGTGCCAGGTGTGTACCTGGGAGGTCGGAGGTGTACCTGGGAGTGTCGGAGATCCTGGGAGTGCCTGAGGTGGGAGTGTCAGGAGGTGTACCTGGGAGGCCAGAGGTGTACCTGAGAGTGTCTGAGGCACCTGGCAGTGTCTGTGGTGTACCTGGGAGTGTCAGGGGTGTACTTGGAGGGTCAGGGGTGTACCTGGTAGGGTCAGGAGGTGTACCTGGGAGTGTCAGGAGGTGTACCTGGGAGTGTCAGAGGTACCTGGTAGTGTCAGTGGTGTACCTGGGTGTGTCAGAGGTGTACCTAGGAGGTCAGGGGTGTACCTTGGGAGTGACAGTGGTGTACCTGGGAGTGCTTGGGAGGTACCTGGGAGTGTCTGAGGTGGCACTGGAGTGTCTGAGGTGTACCTGGGAGTGTCTGGTGTACCTGGAGTGTCACAAGAGTACTAGTGAGAGTGTCAGGAGGGCACCAAGAGCGTCTGAGGTGGTACCTGGGAGTGTCAGAGGTGGTACTCTTGGAGTGTCTGATGGGTACATGTGAGTGTCGAGGAGTACCATGGATTGAGTCAGACGAGTGCCACGGAGTGTCAGAGGAGTACCTGGGAGGTTGTGAGGTGGGACCTGGAGTGCTCAGGAGGATGTACCTGGGAGGTCTGAGGTGTACCTGGGACTGTCAGAGGTGTACCTGGGAGTGTCTGAGGTGTACCTGGGAGGTCAGAGGAGCACCAGGGAGTGTCAGGAGGTGTACCTATGAGTGTCTGGAGGTGGCACCTGGGAGTGTCAGAGGTGCACTGGGAGGCCAGAGGTGTACCCGGGAGTGTCAGAGTGTACCCAGGAGGTCTGAGGTGTACCTGAGAGTGTCCTGAGGTACCTGGGAGTGTCAGGTGTACCTGGTAGTGTCAGAGACGTACCTAGGGAGTGTCTGAGGTGTACCTGAGAGTGTCTGAGATGTACCTGGTAGCAAGCCTGAGGTGTACCTGGCAGTGTTCGAGGTGTACCCTGCAGTGTTCGAGGTACCTGCAGTGCCAGACGTGCAACTGGGAGTGTCTGGAGGTGCACTTGAGAGTGCCTGAGGTGCACCTGGAGTGCCCGGTGTACCTGGGAGGTTCGAGGTGTGGTTGGCGGGAGTGTCAGGTGGTGTACCTGA
>NW_024716383.1:0-13553 GCF_018991925.1 Homarus americanus | reverse complement strand
CATTTGGTAAAACGTTGCTCTGATCACCTAAGCGGCACGGGGGGTCCCCATTAGGGGTTCACGGCGCCATAAGCTCGTTGAACAGGCTTTGTGTGAAATATAGCAAAGTCTAGGAATGCTTTTAGTGTCCTGGTGGCCCAGAGGTAGCGTTCCCCGGTCACAATTATAAGATCGTGGGTTCAAATCCTGGTGGGGTGAGGTGTTGATTATATGTTGAAGTCCGCGTGCTTTAATGGTCTAATGAAATATATATGGATCCTCGGGTTTCGAAGCCACATTTGGTAAAACGTTGCTCTGATCACCTAAGCGGCACGAGGGGTCGCCATTAGAGGTTCACGGCGCCATAAGCTCGTTGAACAGGCTTTGTGTGAAATATACCAGAGTCTAGGACTGCTGTTATTGTCCTGGTGGCCCAGAGGTAGCATTCCCCGGTCACAATTATAAGATCGTGGGTTCAAATCCTAGTGGGGTGAGGTGTTGATTATATATAAAAGTCTGCTTGCTTTATTGGGCTAATGAAATATTTATGGATCCTCCTTGTTTCGAAGCCGCATTTGGTAAAACGTTCCTCTGATCACCTAAGCGGCACGGGTGGTCCCCATTAGAGGTTCACGGTGCCATAAGCCCGTTGAACAGGCTTTGTGTGAAATATAGCAGAGACTAGGAATACTTTTATTGTCCTGGTGGCCCAGAGGTAGCGTTCCCCGGTCACAAATATAAGATCGTGGGTTCAAATCCTGGTGGGGTGAGGTGTTGATTATATGTTGAAGTCCGCGTGCTTTAATGGTCTAATGAAATATATATGGATCCTCGGGTTTCGAAGCCACATTTCGTAAAACGTTGCTCTGATCACCTAAGCGGCACAAGTGGTCCCCATTAGAGGTTCATGGCATTCGGTCTGATTATAAGATCGTGGGTTCAACTCCTGGTGGGTTGCGGTGTTGATTATATGTAGAAGTCCGCGTGCTTTATTGGGCTAATGAAATATATGGATCCTCGTGTTTCGAAGCCGCATTTGGTAAAACGTTGCTCTGATCACCTAAGTGGCACGGGTGTTCCCCATTAGAGGTTCACGGCGCCATAAGCTCGTTGAACAGGCTTTGTGTGAAATATAGCAGAATCTAGGACTGCTTTTATTGTCCTGGTGGCCCAGAGGTAGCGTTCCCCGGTGACAATTATAAGATCGGGGTTTCAAATCCTGGTGGGGTGAGGTGTTGATTATATGTAGAAGTCCGCGTGCTTTATTGGGCTAATGAAATATATATGGATCCTCGTGTTTCGAAGCCGGATTTGGTAAAACGTTCCTCTGATCACCTAAGCGGCACGGGTGGTCCCCATTAGAGGTTCACGGTGCCATAAGCCCGTTGAACAGGCTTTGTGTGAAATATAGCAGAGTCTAGGACTACTTTTATTGTCCTGGTGGCCCAGAGGTAGCGTTCCCCGGTCACAATTATAAGATCGTGGGTTCAAATCCTGGTTGGGTGAGGTGTTGATTATATGTTGAAGTCCGCGTGCTTTAATGGTCTAATGAAATATATATGGATCCTCGGGTTTTGAAGCCACATTTGGTAAAACGTTGCTCTGATCACCTAAGCGGCACGGGGGTCCCCATTAGAGGTTCACGGCGCCATAAGCTCGTTGAACAGGCTTTGTGTGAAATATAGCAGAGTCTAGGAATGCTTTTATTGTCCTGGTGGCCCAGAGGTAGCATTCCCCGGTCACAATTATAAGATCGTGGGTTCAAATCCTGGTGGGGTGAGGTGTTGATTATATGTAAAAGTCTGCTTGCTTTATTGGGCTAATAAAATATTTATGGATCCTCCTTGTTTCGAAGCCGCATTTGGTAAAACGTTCCTCTGATCACCTAAGCGGCACGGGTGGTCCCCATTAGAGGTTCACGGTGCCATAAGCCCGTTGAACAGGCTTTGTGTGAAATATAGCAGAGTCTAGGACTACTTTTATTGTCCTGGTGGCCCAGAGGTAGCGTTCCCCGGTCACAATTATAAGATCGTGGGTTCAAATCCTGGTTGGGTGCGGTGTTGATTATATGTTGAAGTCCTCTTGCTTTAATGGTCTAATGAAATATATATGGATCCTCGGGTTTCGAAGCCACATTTGGTAAAACGTTGCTCTGATCACCTAAGCGGCACGGGGGTCCCCATTAGAGGTTCACGGCGCCATAAGCTCATTGAACAGGCTTTGTGTGAAATATACCAGAGTCTAGGACTGCTTTTATTGTCCTGGTGGCCCAGAAGTAGCATTCCCCGGTCACAATTATAAGATCGTGGGTTCAAATCCTGGTGGGGTGAGGTGTTGATTATATGTAAAAGTCTGCTTGCTTTATTGGGCTAATGAAATATTTTTGGATCCTCCTTGTTTCGACGCCGCATTTGGTAAAACGTTGCTCTGATCACCTAAGCGGCACAAGTGGTCCCCATTAGAGGTTCACGGTGCCATAAGCTCGTTGAACAGGCTGTGTGTGAAATATAGCAGAGTCTAGGACTGCTTTTATTGTCCTGGTGGCCCAGAGGTAGCGTTCCCCGGTCACAATTATAAGATCGTGGGTTCAAATCCTGGTGGGGTGAGGTGTTGATTATATGTTGAAGTCCGCGTGCTTTAATGGTCTAATGAAATATATATGGATCCTCGGGTTTCGAAGCCACATTTGGTAAAACGTTGCTCTGATCACCTAAGCGGCACGGGGGTCCCCATTAGAGGTTCACGGCGCCATAAGCTCGTTGAACAGGCTTTGTGTGAAATATAGCAAAGTCTAGGAATGCTTTTAGTGTCCTGGTGGCCCAGAGGTAGCGTTCCCCGGTCACAATTATAAGATCGTGGGTTCAAATCCTGGTGGGGTGAGGTGTTGATTATATGTTGAAGTCCGCGTGCTTTAATGGTCTAATGAAATATATATGGATCATCGGGTTTCGAAGCCACATTTGGTAAAACGTTGCTCTGATCACCTAAGCGGCACGGGGGGTCCCCATTAGAGGTTCACGGCGCCATAAGCTCGTTGAACAGGCTTTGTGTGAAATATAGCAGTCTAGGACTGCTTTTATTGTCCTGGTGGCCCAGAGGTAGCGTTCCCCGGTCACAATTATAAGATCGTGGGTTAAAATCCTGGTGGGGTGAGGTGTTGATTATATGTTGAAGGCCGCGTGCTTTAATGGTCTAATGAAATATATATGGATCCTCGGGTTTCGAAGCCACATTTGGTAAAACGTTGCTCTGATCCCCTAAGCGGCACGGGGGGTCGCCATTAGAGGTTCACGGCGCCATAAGCTCGTTGAACAGGCTTTGTGTGAAATATACCAGAGTCTAGGACTGCTGTTATTGTCCTGGTGGCCCAGAGGTAGCATTCCCCGGTCACAATTATAAGATCGTGGGTTCAAATCCTGGTGGGGTGAGGTGTTGATTATATATAAAAGTCTGCTTGCTTTATTGGGCTAATGAAATATTTATGGATCCTCCTTGTTTCGAAGCCGCATTTGGTAAAACGTTCCTCTGATCACCTAAGCGGCACGGGTGGTCCCCATTAGAGGTTCACGGTGCCATAAGCTCGTTGAACAGGCTTTGTGTGAAATATAGCAGAGTCTAGGACTGCTTTTATTGTCCTGGTGGCCCAGAGGTAGCGTTCCCCGGTCACAATTATAAGATCGTGGGTTCAAATCCTGGTGGGGTGAGGTGTTGATTATATGTAGAAGTCCGCTTGCTTTATTGGGCTAATGAAATATATATGGATCCTCGTGTTTCGAAGCCGCATTTGGTAAAACGTTGCTCTGATCACCTAAGCGGCACGGGTGGTCCCCATTAGAGGTTCACGGCGCCATAAGCTCGTTGAACAGGCTTTGTGTGAAATATAGCAGAGTCTAGGACTACTTTTATTGTCTTGGTGGCCCAGAGGTAGCGTTCCCCGGTCACAATTATAAGATCGTGGGTTCAAATCCTGGTGGGGTGAGGTGTTGATTATATGTTGAAGTCCGCGTGCTTTAATGGTCTAATGAAATATATATGGATCTCTCGTGTTTTGAAGCCGCATTTGGTAAAACGTTGCTCCTGATGATCACCTAAGTGGCACAGGTGTTTCTACATTAGGGGTTCACGGCGCCATAAGCTCGTTGAACAGGCTTTGTGTGGTCTCTTGGTCGTTATTGTCCTAGTGGCCCAGAGGTAGCGTTCCCGGTCACAATTATAAGATTGTGGGTTTGAATCCTGGTGGGGTGAGGTGTTGATTATATGTAGAAGCCGCATGCTTTATTGGGGAATGAAATATATATGGATCCTCGTGTTTTGAAGCCGCATTTGGTAAAACGTTGCTCTGATCACCAAAGCAGCACGGGTGTTCCCCATTAGAGCTTCACGGCGCCATAAGCTCGTTGAACAGGCTTTGTGTGAAATATAGCCAGAGGTCTAGGACTGCGTTTATTTTCCTGGTGGCCCAGAGGTAGCGTTCCCCGGTCACAATTATAAGATTGTGGGTTTAAATCCTGGTAGGGTGAGGTGTTGATTATGTGTAGAAGTCCGCGTGCTTTATTGGGCTAATGAAATATATATGGATCCTCGTGTTTTGAAGCCGCATTTGATAAAACGTTGCTCTGATCACCTAAGCGGCACGGGTGGTCCCCATGAGAGGTTCACGGCGCCATAAGCTCTTTGAACAGGCTTTGTATGAAATATAGCAGTGTCTAGGACTGCTTTTATTGTCCTGGTGGCCCAGACGTAGCATTCCCCGGTCACAATTATAAGATGGTGGCTTCAAATCCTGGTGGGGTGAGGCGTTGATTATATGTAGAAGTCCGCGTGCTTTATTGGGCTAATGAAATATATATGGATCCTCGTGTTTTGAAGCCGCATTCTATAAAACGTTGCTCTGATCACCTAAGCGGCCGCAGGGGGTCCCCATTAGAGGTTCGGCGTCATAAACAGTTGAACGTGACTTTTGGCCTTGAAATATAGCAAAAAGAATCTAGGAATGCTTAGTGTCCTGGTGGAGCCCCAGAGGTATTCCGGTCACAATTAGAAGATCGTTGGTTCCTGAGGAATCCCTGGTAGGGTGAGGTGGTAGGTTATACTGAAGAAGTCCGCGTGCTTTATTGGGCTAATAGAATATATAAGGGATCCTCGTGTTTCGAAGCCGCATTTGAGTAAAACGTTGCTCTGATCACCTAAGCGGCATGCAGTGGTCCCCATTAGAGTTCACTGCGCCATAAGCTCTCGTTGAACAGGCTTTGTGTGAAATATAGCAGAGTCTAGGACTGCTTTTATTGTCCTGGTGGCCCAGAGGTAGCGTCCCCCGGTCACAATTATAAGATTGTGGGTTCAAATCCTGGTGGGGTGAGGTGTTGATTATATGTAGAAGTCCGCGTGCTTTAATGGTCTAATGAAATATATATGGATCCTTCTTGTTTCGAAGCCGCATTTGGTAAAATGTTCGTCTGATCACCTACGCGGCACGGGTGGTCCCCATTAGAGGTTCTCGGCGCCACAAACTCGTTGAACAGGCTTTGTGTGAAATTTAGCAGAGTCTAGGACTGCTTATATTTTCCTGGTGGCCCAGAGGTAGCATACCCCGGTCACAATTATAAGACCGTGGGTTTGAATCCTGGTGGGGTGAGGTGTTGATTATATGTAGAAGTCCGAGTGCTTTATTGGGCTAATGAAATATATTTGAATCCTCGTATTTCGAAGCCGCATTTGGTAAAACGTTGCTCTAATCACCTAAGCGGCACGGTTGGTCCCCTATAGTGGTTCACGGCGCCATAAGCTCGTTGAACACGCTTTGTGTAAAATATAACAGAGTCTAGGACTGCTTTTATTGTCCTGGTGGCCCAGAGGTAGCATTCCCCGGTCACAATTATAAGATCGGGGGTTCAAATCCTGGTGGGGTGAGGTGTTGATTATATGTAGAAGTCTGCTTGCTTTATTGGGCTAATGAAATATATTTGAATCCTCGTATTTCGAAGCCGCATTAGGTAAACGTTGCTCTGATCACCTAAGTGGCACGGGTGGTCCCCATTAGAGGTTCACGGTGCCATAAGCCCGTTGAACAGGCTTTGTGTGAAATATAGCAGAGTCTAGGACTACTTTTATTGTCCTGGTGGCCCAGAGGTAGCGTTCCCCGGTCACAATTATAAAATCGTGGGTTCAAATCCTGGTGGGGTGAGGTGTTGATTATATGTAGAAATCCGCGTGATTTAATGGTCAAATGAAATATATATGGATCCTCGGGTTGCGAAGTCACATTTGGTAAAACGTTGCTCTGATCACCTAAGCGGCATGGGTGGTCCCCATTAGAGGTTCACTGCGCCTTAAGCTCGTTGAACAGGCTTTGTGTGAAATATAGCAGAGTCTAGGACTGCTTTTATTGTCCTGGTGGCCCAGAGGTAGCGTTCACCGGTCACAATTATAAGATCGTGGGTTCAAATCCTGGTGGGGTGAGGTGTTGATTAAATGTAGAAGTCCGCGTGCTTCAATGGTCTAATGAAATATATATGGATCCTCGGGTTTCGAAGCCACATTTGGTAAAATGTTGCTCTGATCACCTAAGCGGCACGGGGTGTCCCCATTAGAGGTTCACGGCTCCATAAGCTCGTTGAACAGGCTTTGTGTGAAATATAGCAGAGTCTAGGAATGCTTTTAGTGTCCTGGTGGCCCAGAGGTAGCATTCCCCGGTCACAATTATAAGATCGTGGGTTCAACTCCTGATGGGGTGAGGTGTTGATTATATGTAGAAGTCCACGTGCTTTATTGGGCTAATGAAATATATATGGATCCTCGTGTTTCGAAGCCGCATTTGGTAAAACGTTGCTCTGATCACCTAAGTGGCACGGGTGTTCCCCATTAGAGGTTCACGGCGCCATAAGCTCGTTGAACAGGCTTTGTGTGAAATATAGCAGAGTCTAGGATTGCTTTTATTGTCCTGGTGGCCCAGAGGTAGCGTTCCCCGGTCACAATTTTAAGATCGTGTGTTCAAATCCTGGTGGGGTGAGGTGTTGATTAAATGTAGAAGTCCGCGTGGTTTATTGGGCTAATGAAATATATATGGATCCTTCTTGTTTCGAAGCCGCATTTGGTAAAATGTTGGTCTGATCACCTAAGCGGCACTCGTGGTCCCCATTTGAGGTTCACGGCGCCATAAGCTCGTTGAACAGGCTTTGTGTGAAATATAGCAGAGTCTAGGACTACTTTTATTGTCCTGGTGGCCCAGAGGTAGCGTTCCCCGGTCACAATTATAAGATCGTGGGTTCAAATCCTGGTGGGGTGAGGTGTTGATTATATGTAGAAGTCCGCGTGATTTAATGGTCAAATGAAATATATATGGATCCTCGGGTTGCGAATCCACATTTGGTAAAACGTTGCTCTGATCACCTAAGCGGCATGGGTGGTCCCCATTAGAGGTTCACTGCGCCATAAGCTCGTTGAACAGGCTTTGTGTGAAATATAGCAGAGTCTAGGACTGCTTTTATTGTCCTGGTGGCCCAGAGGTAGCGTTCACCGGTCACAATTATAAGATCGTGGGTTCAAATCCTGGTGGGGTGAGGTGTTGATTATATGTAGAAGTCCGCGTGCTTTATTGGTCTAATGAAATATATATGGATCCTTCTTGTTTCGAAGCCGCATTTGGTAAAATGTTGGTCTGATCACCTAAGCGGCACGGGTGGTCCCCATTAGAGGTTCACGGCGCCATAAACTCGTTGAACAGGCTTTGTGTGAAATATAGCAGAGTCTAGTACTGCTTTTATTGTCCTGGTGGCCCAGAGGTAGCGTCCCCCGGTCACAATTATAAGATTGTGGGCTCAAATCCTGGTGGGGTGAGGTGTTGATTATATGTAGAAGTCCGCGTGCTTTAATGGTCTAATGAAATATATATGGATCCTCGGGTTTCGAAACCACATTTGGTAAAACGTTGCTCTGATCACCTAAGTGGCACGGGGTGTCCCCATTAGAGGTTCACGGCTCCATAAGCTCGTTGAACAGGCTTTGTGTGAAATATAGCAGAGTCTGGGATTGCTTTTATTGTCCTGGTGGCCCAGAGGTAGCGTTCCCCGGTCACAATTTTATGATCGTGTGTTCAAATCCTGGTGGGGTGAGGTGTTGATTAAATGTAGAAGTCCGCGTGGTTTATTGGGCTAATGAAATATATATGGATCCTTCTTGTTTCGAAGCCGCATTTGGTAAAATGTTGGTCTGTTCACCTAAGCGGCACTCGTGGTCCCCATTTGAGGTTCACGGCGCCATAAGCTCGTTGAACAGGCTTTGTGTGAAATATAGCAGAGTCTAGGACTGCTTTTATTGTCCTGGTGGCCCAGAGGTAGCATTCCCCGGTCACAATTATAAGATCGTGGGTTCAAATCCTGGTGGGGTGAGGTGTTGACTATATGTAGAAGTCCGCGTGCTTTATTGGGCTAATGAAATATATATGGATCCGCGTGTTTCGAAACCGCATTTGGTAAAACGTTGCTCTGATCACCTAAGCGGCACGGGTGGTCCCCATTAGAGGTTCACGGCGCCAAAAGCTCGTTGAACAGTCTTTGTGTGAAATATAGCAGAGTCTAGGACTGCTTTTAGTGTCCTGGTGGCCCAGAGGTAGCATTCCCCGGTCACAATTATATGATCGTGGGTTCAACTCCTGGTGGGGTGAGGTGTTGATTATATGTAGAAGTCCGCGTGCTTTATTGGGCTAATGAAATATATATGGATCCTCGTGTTTCGAAGCCGCATTTTGTAAAACGTTGCTCTGATCACCTAAGTGGCACGGGTGTTCCCCATTAGAGGTTCACGGCGCCATAAGCTCATTGAACAGGCTTTGTGTGAAATATAGCAGAGTCTAGGACTGTTTTTATTGTCCTGGTGGCCCAGAGGTAGCGTTCCCCGGTGACAATTATAAGATCGTGGGTTCAAATCCTGGTGGGGTGAGGTGTTGATTATATGTTGAAGTCCGCGTGCTTTAATGGTCTAATGAAATATATATGGATCATCGAGTTTCGAAGCCACATTTGGTAAAACGTTGCTCTGATCACCTAAGCGGCACGGGGGGTCGCCATTAGAGGTTCACGGCGCCATAAGCTCGTTGAACAGGCTTTGTGTGAAATATACCAGAGACTAGGACTGCTTTTATTGTCCTGGTGGCCCAGAATTTGCATTCCCCGGTCACAATTATAAGATCGTGGGTTCAAATCCTGGTGGGGTGAGGTGTTGATTATATGTAAAGTCCTTTGCTTTATTAAGGCTAATAAATGTTATGGATCCTCCTTGTTTCGAAGGCGCATTTGGTAAACGTTCCTCCTGATCACCTAAGCGTACCGGGTGGTCCCCCATTAGGAGTTCACGATTGCCATAAGCTCGTTGAACAGGCTTTGTTTGATATATAGTAGAGTCTAGGACTGCTTTATTGTCCTGGTGGCCCAGAGGTAGCATACCCCGGTCACCATTATACGATCGTGGGTTAGAATCCTGGTGGGGTGAGGTGTTGATTATATTTAGAAGTCCGAGTGCTTTATTGGGTTAATGAAATATATATGGATCCTCGTGTTTCCAAGCCGGATCTGGTAAAACGTTGCTCTGATCACCCAAGCGGCACGGGTGGTCCCCATTAGAGGTTCCACGGCACCATAAGCTCATTAGACAGGCTTTATTAGCCAAATATACTGAGTCTAGACTGCTTTTATTGTCCTGGTGGCCCAGAGGTAGCATTCGGTCACAATTATAAGATCGTGGGTTCAAATCCTGGTGGGGTGAGGTGTTGATTATATGTAAAAGTCTTAACTTGCTTTATTGGGCTAATGAAATATTTTGGATCCTCCTCCTTGTTTTGAAGCCGCATTTGGTAAAACGTTGCTCTGAGCACCTAAGCGGCACAAGTGGTCCCCATTAGAGGTTCACGGTGCCATAAGCTCGTTGAACAGGCTTTGTGTGAAATATAGCAGAGTCTAGGACTGCTTTTATTGTCCTGGTGGCCCAGAGGTAGCGTTCCCCGGTGACAATTATAAGATCGTGGGTTCAAATCCTGGTGGGGTGAGGTGTTGATTATATGTTGAAGTCCGCGTGCTTTAATGGTCTAATGAAATATATATGGATCCTCGGGTTTCGAAGCCACATTTGGTAAAACGTTGCTCTGATCACCTAAGCGGCACGGGGGGTCCCCATTAGAAGTTCACGGCGCCATAAGCTCGTTGAACAGGCTTTGTGTGAAATATAGCAAAGTCTAGGAATGCTTTTAGTGTCCTGGTGGCCCAGAGGTAGCATTCCCCGGTCACAATTATAAGATCGTGGGTTCAAATCCTGGTGGGGTGAGGTGTTGATTATATGTTGAAGTCCGCGTGCTTTAATGGTCTAATGAAATATATATGGATCCTCGGGTTTCGAAGCCACATTTGGTAAAACGTTGCTCTGATCACCTAAGCGGCACGGGGGGTCGCCATTAGAGGTTCACGGCGCCATAAGCTCGTTGAACAGGCTTTGTGTGAAATATACCAGAGTCTAGGACTGCTTTTATTGTCCTGGTGGCCCAGAGGTAGCATTCCCCGGTCACAATTATAAGATCGTGGGTTCAAATCCTGGTGGGGTGAGGTGTTGATTATATGTAAAAGTCTGCTTGCTTTATTGGGCTAATGAAATATTTATGGATCCTCCTTGTTTCGAAGCCGCATTTGGTAAAACGTTCCTCTGATCACCTAAGCGGCACGGGTGGTCCCCATTAGAGGTTCACGGTGCCATAAGCTCGTTGAACAGGCTTTGTGTGAAATATAGCAGAGTCTAGGACTGCTTTTATTGTCCTGGTGGCCCAGAGGTAGCGTTCCCCGGTGACAATTATAAGATCGGGGTTCAAATCCTGTTGGGGTGAGGTGTTGATTATATGTTGAAGTCCGCGTGCTTTAATGGTCTAATGAAATATATATGGATCCTCGGGTTTCGAAGCCACATTTGGTAAAACGTTGCTCTGATCACCTAAGCGGCACGGGGGTCCCCATTAGAGGTTCACGGCGCCATAAGCTCGTTGAACAGGCTTTGTGTGAAATATAGCAAAGTCTAGGAATGCTTTTAGTGTCCTGGTGGCCCAGAGGTAGCATTCCCCGGTCACAATTATAAGATCGTGGGTTCAAATCCTGGTGGGGTGAGGTGTTGATTATATGTTGAAGTCCGTGCTTTAATGGTCTAATGAAATATATATGGATCCTCGGGTTTCGAAGCCACATTTGGTAAAACGTTGCTCTGATCACCTAAGCTGCACGGGGGGTCGCCATTAGAGGTTCACGGCGCCATAAGCTCGTTGAACAGGCTTTGTGTGAAATATACCAGAGTCTAGGACTGCTTTTATTGTCCTGGTGGCCCAGAGGTAGCATTCCCCGGTCACAATTATAAGATCGTGGGTTCAAATCCTGGTGGGGTGAGGTGTTGATTATATGTAAAAGTCTGCTTGCTTTATTGGGCTAATGAAATATTTATGGATCCTCCTTGTTTCGAAGCCGCATTTGGTAAAACGTTCCTCTGATCACCTAAGCGGCACGGGTGGTCCCCATTAGAGGTTCACGGTGCCATAAGCTCGTTGAACAGGCTTTGTGTGAAATATAGCAGAGTCTAGGACTGCTTTATTGTCCTGGTGGCCCAGAGGTAGCGTTCCCCGGTCACAATTATAAGATCGTGGGTTCAAATCCTGGTGGGGTGAGGTGTTGATTATATGTTGAAGTCCGCGTGCTTTAATGTTCTAATGAAATATATATGGATCCTCGGGTTTCGAAGCCACATTTGGTAAAACGTTGCTCTGATCACCTAAGCGGCAAGGGGGGTCCCCATTGGAGGTTCACGGCGCCATAAGCTCGTTGAACAGGCTTTGTGTGAAATATACCAGAGTCTAGGACTGCTTTTATTGTCCTGGCGTCCCAGAGGTAGCATTCCCCGGTCACAATTATAAGATCGTGGGTTCAAATCCTGGTGGGGTGAGGTGTTGATTATATGTAAAAGTCTGCTTGCTTTATTGGGCTAATGAAATATTTATGGATCCTCCTTGTTTCGAAGCCGCATTTGGTAAAACGTTCCTCTGATCACCTAAGCGGCACGGGTGGTCCCCATTAGAGGTTCACGGTGCCATAAGCCCGTTGAACAGGCTTTGTGTGAAATATAGCAGAGTCTAGGACTACTTTTATTGTCCTGGTGGCCCAGAGGTAGCGTTCCCCGGTCACAATTATAAGATCGTGGGCTCAAATCCTGGTGGGGTGAGGTGTTGATTATATGTTGAAGTCCGCGTGCTTTAATGGTCTAATGAAATATATATGGATCCTCGGGTTTCGAAGCCACATTTGGTAAAACGTTGCTCTGATCACCTAAGCGGCACGGGTGGTCCCCATTAGAGGTTCACGGCGCCATAAGCTCGTTGAACAGGCTTTGTGTGAAACATAGCAGAGTCTAGGACTGCTTTTATTGTCCTGGTGGCCCAGAGGTAGCATTCCCCGGTCACAATTATATGATCAGGTTCAACCTGGTGGGGTGAGGTGTTGATTATATGAAGAAGTCCGCTGCTTTATTGGGCTAATGAAATATATAGATCCCTCTCGTGTTTCGCCGCATTTGGTAAAACGTTGCTCTGATCAATTTGCCGCATAATCCCCATTAGAGGTTCACTCGCGCCGCAAGCCTGTTGAACAGGGCTTTGTGTGAAATATTGATAGCAGAGTCTAGACTGTTGTCCTGGTGGCCCAGAGGTAGCGTTCCCCGGTCACAATTATAAGATCGTGGGTTCAAATACTGGTGGGGTGAGGTGTTGATTAAATGTAGAAGTCCGCGTGCTTTATTGGTCTAATGAAATATATATGGATCCTTCTTGTTTCGAAGCCGCATTTGGTAAAATGTTCTTCTGATCACCTAAGCGGCACGGGTGGTCCCCATTAGAGGTTCACGGCGCCATAAACTCGTTGAACAGGCTTTGTGTGAAATATAGCAGAGTCTAGGACTGCTTTTATTGTCCTGGTGGCCCAGAGGTAGCGTCCCCCGGTCACAGTTATAAGATTGTGGGTTCAAATCCTGGTGGGGTGAGGTGTTGATTATATGTAGAAGTCGGCGTGCTTTAATGGTCTAATGAAATATATATGGATCCTTCTTGTTTCGAAGCCGCATTTGGTAAAATGTTCGCCTGATCACCTAAGCGGCTCGGGTGGTCCCCATTAGAGGTTCACGGCGCCATAAACTCGTTGAACAGGCTTTGTGTGAAATATAGCAGAGTCTAGGACTGCTTTTATTGTCCTGGTGGCCCAGAGGTAGCATACCCCGGTCACAATTATAAGACTGTGGGTTTGAATCCTGGTGGGGTGAGGTGTTGATTATATGTAGAAGTCCGAGTGCTTTATTGGGCTAATGAAATATATTTGAATCCTCGTATTTCGAAGCCGCATTTGGTAAAACGTTGCTCTGATCACCTAAGCGGCACGGTTGGTCCCCTATAGTGGTTCACGGCGCCATAAGCTCGTTGAACACGCTGTGTGTGAAATATAACAGAGTCTAGGACTGCTTTTATTGTCCTGGTGGCCCAGAGGTAGCTTTCCCCGGTCACAATTATAAGA